>NC_092255.1:13501133-13643633 GCF_036320965.1 Panulirus ornatus
CTGGAGAATCTTCTACACACACACACACACACAGACACACACACACACACACACACACACACACACACACACACACACACACACACCTGGTAATATTACTCGCTTCCTCCCCCAACATCGAACAATGGACTCGTCAGTGATTGGCACTCACAATTACAGCTGATTGTAGAGGCAGGAAGAACAGAGTTGTAGTATACCTTCAGTAGAGTTCCTTTGACCGGAGACATAAGGATCAAGGCAGAGGCCAAACCATCGTACCCAGGTGCTCGTGTATCGTCGTGGTCAGGGGTCGCTCCGTCATGCCCAAGGATCGTACCGTCATGCTAAAGATGATGATCAGCAAGAAGAAAGTTGTTTACCATAAAGAACCCTCCACTTCGCCACTGAGTCCTCCCGTACGCCTCGGACCTAACCTTCTCCTTACGTAGGTTTTAGAAAACACTCATCGAGGCGCCTCATATGGCGATATCCTTCACTTCGACCTTCAGGTCTCCACAGCGAAACCCTCTTACGCCCTCTCGAGGCCAATGGGAAAGTTGAGGGAGGGAGTAATGAATGGGCCGTCGAGGCTAAACCTCCGCTGCTAGACTCCATGGTATTCCTCCTCATCCTTCACATCTGATGGTATCCAGAAGGTTAGGTGTCTTTCCTTCCCTCACCGTCCCCCTCAGCAGGTGAGAGCACCACAATGCTGTGGATGTACGCTCGCCTCCACACCTCTGACGACCAAACCTCACCCCTCCCAAAAAAGTACGTCATTGCGCCATAACGTATAAAGTCACACAAGAACTTTCCGGGAAGTGGATACATAAGACGCCTTCCACTGCATCTCCCTCCCACCACCACCACCACCATTACAGGTAATTACGTCTCGTTCAGATCTCGTTCTGACCCGAAATGAGACTTGCTATATTTGGTCATCCCTCGGAGGTGAAAGGTTGAGTGAGAGTAAATAGTTAAGTCGACCTTCCATTGAGCGGTGCTGCTTTGTTGTCTTAATATGGCTGTTGCTTATTGGGCCCTAACACGGCTCTTGCTTATTGGGCCCTAACACAGCTCTTGCTTATTGGGCCCTAACACAGCTCTTGCTTATTGGGCCCTAACACGGCTCTTGTTGCTTTCTTCGCCCTGAACATGGCCTTTTCTGCTTTGCTGGACCCTAATTGATACAGCTGCGTCTTCGCTAAGCCTCAACATGGGTGTTTCTGCTATGCTGGGCCTAAACACAGCCCCTGCCAGGTTAAGGTGCTCCCCCCACTGTCACACCTCAGGTAGGGGAAGCACATTGTCAGTCTGGCTTACTGTGAGGAAAACATCAGTCTTCGTGTGGCCCCATCTCTTGAACTTTCTTTGCTTATGACAAGATATTGACATTAGGCAGGGCTAATGTGTGAGATGGAGAGAGAGAGAGAGAGAGAGAGAGCGTGTGTTGTGTGTTGAATACCAGCAACCCAAGTGTATATGAGGCAGTAAGCTGGACCAGGGAGGGGAACTTGATAACTGCTGGAATGATGGTTCACTCCGCCTTCGTCACTAAGTCTCCCGATGCCCAGGAGGGCAGTGCCCCTCTTGTCAGTGGCTGCCAGGAAGTTGTCGGGAAGTACATGGGAGTGAGGCCAGATAACACAAGACCTGATGGTCTATGACCAGGTTATCTGCTGGAGGACAGTAATAGTATATCCTCATGGCAGTACATGGGAAAGCCAGATAACACAAGACCTGATGGTCTATGACCAGGTTATCTGCTGGAGGACAGTAATAGTATACCCTCATGGCAGTACATGGGAGAGCCAGATAACACAAGACCTGATGGTCTATGACCAGGTTATCTGCTGGAGGACAGTAATAGTATACCCTCATGGCAGTACATGGGAGTGAGGCCAGATAACACAAGACCTGATGGTCTATGACCAGGTTATCTGCTGGAGGACAGTAATAGTACCCTCATAGCAAGTGAGGATTTTCCCTTTAAAGCTGTCATCTGTTCTTGAAGCTACCTCGTTAACGTGGGAAATGGCGAATATGTATAGTTCTATATGTATTTTTTTCATACATATTCGCATTTTCCGCGTTAGCGAGGTAGCGTTAAGAACAGAGGACTGAGCCTAAGAGGGAATATCCTCACTTGGTCCCCTTCTCTGTTCCCTCTTTTGGAAATTGAAAGTGGGAGGGGAGGATTTCCAGCCCCCCGCTTCCTCCCCTTTTAGTCGCCTTCTACGACACGCAGGGAATACGTGGGAAGTTTTTTCTCCCCTATCCCAAGGGATAACACACACACACACGCATATATATATATATATATATATATATATATATATATATATATATATATATATATACATTATTTTTTTATTATACTTAGTCGCTGTCTCCCGCGTTAGCAAGGTAACGCATGGAAACAGACGAAAGAATGACCCAACCCACCCACGTACACATGTATATACTACATAAACGCCCACACTACACATATGCATACCTATACATTTGAAAGTATACATACATATACATACACAGACATACACATATGTACACATGTACATATTCATGCTTGCTACCTTCATCCTTTCCCGTCGCCAACCCGCCACACATGAAGTGACCCCCCCCCCCCTCCCTCGGCGCGAGGTAGCGCTAGGAAGGCAACAAAGGCCACATTCGTTTACACTCAGTCTCTAGCTTTCATGTGTAATGCACCGAAACCACAGCTCCCTTTCCACATCCAGGCCCCACAAAACTTTTCATGGTTTACCCCGGACGCTTCACACGCCCTGGTTCAATCCATTGACATCACGTCGACTCCGGTATACCACATCGTTCCAATTCATTCTATTCCTTGCACGCCGTTCACCCTCCTGCATGTTCAGGCCCCGATCGCTTAAAATCTTTTTCACTCCATCTTTCCACCTCCGATTTAGTCTCCCACTTCTCCTCGTTCCCTCCATCACTGACGCATATATCCTCTTTGTCAATCTTTCCTCACTCATTCTCCATTTGACCAAACCATTTCAATGCACCCTCTTCTGCTCTCTCAACCACACTCTTTTTGATCGCTTTTCCCTGCGTTAGTGAGGTAGCGCCATTTAGAGACGAAGAAAGGCCGCATTCGTTCATGTACATTATCTAGCATATATATATATATATATATATATATATATATATATATATATATATATATATATATATATATATATATACATGCCTGTCTCTTGCACAGGGGTCCCGGGTTCGATCCTGGCTGTTGGAGGTTTGTATGTGATATATATATTTATATGTATATATATCTTACCTTTCATATTTGATCAACGTTTCCCGCGTTAGTGAGGTTGCGCCAGGAATTGACGAAGAATGGCCGTATTCGCTCACATCCATTCTTTAGCTCTCATGTGTAATGCACCTTCGAAACCACAGCTTCCTATCCACCTCCAGGCCTCACGAACCTTTCCATGCTTCACCACTGACTCTTCACATGTCGTGGTTCAGTCCATTGACTATACGTCGACCCCAGTATACCACATCGTTCCAATTTACTCTATCCCTTGCATGCTTTTCACCCTCCTGCATGTTGTTCAACAGGGCATACAGTTGCCTCGTGGCGTTTCAGTTGGCAGTAAAAAAAAAGGTAAGGACATCAGGGATGGAGAGATATTGGTTAGTTTGTGGAAAGAGGAGGAGGAGGAAGAGGAGGAGGAGAGGCGGTGCGATTGTTTGAGTAGTCCTCCTTGTGTGAGTTACAAGTGAGGCGTCGTGAGTTACGAGTCATAATGTATGAGTTACAGGCGCCCTGAGGGAACTCTCTGGACATAACCCACACTCAAGGTACCCATGAATATGCAGGAGTTTGTTTCTTTGCTAATTATTGAGTGAATTATTGTTTGGTGGTTGTTTGCATTGGTGTTCCTGAAACACACACACACACACACACACACACACACACACACACACACACACACACATACATACATACATACATACATACATACATACATACATACATACATACACACACACACACACACACACACACACACACACACACACACACACATCTATCTATCTATCTGTCTATCTATCTATCTATATATATATATATATATATATATATATATATATATATATATATATATGTCTGTATAGCTGTATGTTTATCTATCTGTTTACAGTAGTGTATCCGAAGTACAGGTGATATATGATATATTAGCAATAAGTATGCAAATCTAAATATGCTAATTATACCACTGGAGGGGCGTAATTAGTAGTATGTTCAGCATGACTCCTGACTGGTGGTGGTGGGGGAGAGGTGGTAGGGAGGGTCATAAAACACAGTCACGCATTGTGAACCTTGACTTTACAACTCCAACCCAGTCATGCGTGTGACCTTTGGCGACAGTGACGCAGTTTTGGCTACAGTCACTGTTTTTCTTTGGCGATAGTGACGCAGCTTTGGCTACAGTCACTGTTTTTTGGGCGACAGTGACGCAGCTTTGGCTACAGTCACTTTTTTGCGACAGTGACGCAGCTTTGGCTACAGTCACTTTTTTTTTTAGCGACAGTGACGCAGTTTTGGCTACAGTCACTGGTTTTTTTTTGGCGACAGTCACGTAGCTTTGGCTACAGTTTTTATTCTTCCTGATGTTGGATTACAGTGTCTGATAATTTTCCTACAGTCTCTAATGTTTAGTTTCAGTCTCTCATGATTGGCTACAGTACCTGAAGTTTAGCTACAGTCCCTAGTATTTGGCTACAGTCCCTGATGTTGGGTTACAGTTCCTTGATATTTGATTATTGATCACAGTCTCAAATATTTCGCCATAGTCCCTGATGTTCAGTTCCAGGCTTTGAATCCTAGGTACAGCTTCTGTTCACTGAGTACAGTCTGTAGTAATTGGCTACACTTTCTGTGAATTGGCTACAGTTAAAAAGGTTTTTAGCTAGAGTCATCGCTTCCTCATGAGAGACAGTGGGATTTGTGTAGTCTGTGATGTTTGCATACAGTCAGTGACTTAGCTTTGTTGCAGCCAGTAACTGGGTTACGGGTACCAGATTTCCATCCATTTAACACATATTTTTATTTCCCTGAGAACGACGGTATGATGACCATTGCGTCCAGTGACGTGACCTGAAGTTGGGTCATCGGACTCACAAGTACGACCTTCGTGATTAAGGAGGTCAACTGCTGGTCATGATGTATATAGATAGGAATAGATTAGATGCTAGAAATCTAATGAGTCTGAGAATAAACTTATGTTCTGAGGAAATGTCACATTGCGGTGTCTTGTTCTTTGACGCGCGCGCACACACACACACACACACACACACACACACACACACACACACACACACATGAGCACAGCTTAAAAATCAGCATAAAGGAGTTGGAAGCTTACTGGACGCACAGGGCCTCGCACGCATCCTTCCTGGAAAGAAGAAAGCTTAATGGAGTCACTATTTTGTGTCTGCTGTGCTCTGACAGTCCGGTATAGTCTGTAACAAACAGGTATAGCCTATATCAGTTAGGTATAGCCTGTAACAAACAGGTATAGCCTATATGAATTAGGTATAGCCTGTAACAAACAGGTATAGCCCATATCAGTTAGGTATAGCCTGTAACAAACAGGTATAGCCTATATGAATTAGGTATAGCCTGTAACAAACAGGTATAGCCTATATCAGTTAGGTATAGCCTGTAACAAACAGGTATAGCCTGTAACAAGCAGGTATAGCCTGTAATAAGCAGGTATAGCCTGTAACAAGCAGGTATAGCCTATATCAATTAGGTATAGCCTATAACAAGCAGGTATAGCCTGTAACAAACAGGTATAGCCTATAACAAGCAGGTATAGCCTATAACAAGCAGGTATAGCCTGTAACAAGCAGGTATAGCCTGTAATAAGCAGGTATAGCCTATAACAAGCAGGTATAGCCTGTAACAAGCAGGCATAGCAAAGGTGACGACCCAGCAGGAGGGTAGTCACGTCTGGTTCCCACAGGTAATGTGATGCTGTTTTTGTGTCTCGTAATGACCAGGTGTGCCACGTCGTTCAGGTGCAGATTATGGGTTGTTCTGTGTTGTTAGCTGATAGTAGTTGTAGCCGCCTCCCACTGAAGAGTCAACATACAGTGAGATATGTAGGAGAAACACAACCATCTCTACCATTCGCTGCGTCGTGAGAGATTCTACGAGTTCTCTAGGTCAGGTCATGCATGGAGGTGTCATGACGTACGGCGGAGCGACTGTGAGTGAAGCAGTGCCGGGCGAGCGAGGGAATAAGGAGACTTTGGGTGTGTTCAGACGACGTAAATGTGAGGTGGTGGGCTCCAGCCTCCTCAGGTCAGGCTACGGGGGAGGGAATGTAGGGAGATTGTGTGTGTGGGGGGGGGGTTGGCTGGTGGAGGTGTTGTGGTAGTGGAGAAGGTGGTGGTGATGGTAGTGGAGGGGGTAGTGGTAGTGGAGGGGGTGGTGGTGTTAGTGGAGGGGGCAGTGGTGGTGGTGGAAGGGGTGGTAGTGGTAGTAGTGGAGGGGATGGTGGTAGTGGAGGGGCAGTGGTGGTGGTGGAAGGGGTGGTGGTGGTAATGGAGGGGGTGGTGGTGGTAGTGGAGGGGGCAGTAGTGGTAGTGGAAGGTGGTGGTGGTGGTAGTGGAGGGGATTGTGGTGGTAGTGGAGGGGGCAGTAGTGGTAGTGGAAGGTGGTGGTGGTGGTGGTGGTAGTGGAGGGTGTGGTGGTGGTAGTGGAGGGGGCAGTAGTGGTAGTGGAAGGTGGTGGTGGTGGTGGTAGTGGAGGGGATTGTGGTGGTAGTAGTGGAGGGAGTGGTAGTAGTGTAGGGGGCAGTGGTGGTGATGGAAGGGGTGGTGGTGGTAGTGGAGGGGGTTGTGATGGTGGTAGTAGTGGAGGGGGTGGTGGTGGTGGTAGTAGCGGAGGTGGTGGTGGTGGTGGTGGTAGTAGTGGAGGGGGTGATGTTGGTAGTGGTAGTGGAGGGGGTGGTGGTGGTAGTAGTGAAGGGGGGGTTATGGTAGTAGTGGAGTGGGTGGTGGTAGTGGTAGTAGTGGAGAGGGTGGTGGTGGTGGTAGTGGTGGAGGAGGTGGTTGTGGTATTGGTAGTAGTGGAGGGGGTGGTGGTGGTGGTAGTAGTGGAGGGGTGGTGGTGGTAGTGGAGGGGGTGGTGGTGGTGGTAGTAGTGAAGGGTGGTGGTGGTAGTGGTAGTAGTGGAAGGGGTGGTGGTGGTGGTAGTAGTGGAGGGGGTGGTGGTGGTAGTGGTAGTAGTGGAGGGGTGGTGGTGGTGGTAGTAGTGGAGGGGGGTGGCGGTAGTGGTAGTAGTGGAGAGGATGGTGGTGGTGGTAGTAGTGGAGGGGGTGGTGGTGGTGGTGGTGGTGGTGGTTAGTGGAGGGGTGGTGGTGGTGGTGTGGTGTGGTAGTGGAGGGGTGGTGGTGGTGGTGGTAGTAGTGGAGGGGGTGGTGGTGGTGGTGGTGGTGGTAGTGGAGGGGGGTGGTGGTGGTGGTGGTGGTGGTGGTGGTGGTGTGGTGGTAGTAGTGAAGGGGGGTGGTGGTGGTGGTAGTGGAGGGGGTGGTGGTGGTAGTAGTAGTGGAGGGGGTGGTGGTGGTGGTGGTAGTGGAGGGGGTGGTGGTGGTGGTGGTGGTGGTAGTAGTGGAGGGGGTGGTGGTGGTGGTAGAAGTGCAGGGGGTGGTGGTGGTGGTAGTAGTGGAATGGGTGGTGGTGGTGGTGGTAGTAGTGGAGGTGGTGGTGGTGGTAGTGGTAGTAGTGGAGGTGGTGGTGGTGGTAGTGGTAGTAGTGGAGGTGGTGGTGGTGGTAGTGGTAGTAGTGGAGGGGGTGGCGGTAGTGGTAGTAGTGGAGGGGGTGGTGGTAGTGGTAGTAGTGGAGGGGGTGGCGGTAGTGGTAGTAGTGGAGGGGGTGGCGGTAGTGGTAGTAGTGGAGGGGGTGGTGGTGGTAGTGGTAGTAGTGGGAGGGGTGGTGGTGGTGGTAGTAGTGTAGGGGGTGGTGGTGGTAGTGGTAGTAATGGAGGGGGTGGCGGTGGTGGTGGTAGTAGTGGAAGGGGTGGTTGTGGTGGTGGTGGTAGTAGTGGAAGGGGTGGTTGTGGTGGTGGTGGTAGTAGTGTAGGGGGTGGTGGTGGTGGTAGTAGTGTAGGTGGTGGTGGTGTTGGTGGTGCAGGTGTGTGTCAGGACAGTACCGCACGGTGCACATACCTGCCCTGCCACTGACCCCACCTTCAGCCACCACACCACACAGACCTTATCCTCTGGCCACAACCCCTTACCTCTCGCTGTCCTGGACTGTCATGAACTCTCAGATCCACACTTTAATCTGGCGGTCCTCGCAGACTCCCACCTCCCATGAAACCACTGTTACCTCCTAATCCTTCCCCTGACCCCTCACCCTTTGCCTCCTCCTCCTCTCACAACTTTTCGAACTCCCACTTTGCCGCTTCCCCCTCACGTCCTTAACCTCCACAACCTCCTACTGACGCAACCCCTTGACTGTCCTTAACTTGCACAACCCTTTGACCTTATGCTGTTATGACCTCATGATTCCTCGTTAACCTCCACAACCTCTGTAATCCTCCCAACTATACAACCTTTAAAACCTAGTGAAAAAAACAGGCGCTACAGAATGTCTGATACGTAATAGTAATAGTAACAGTTGTAGTAATAGTAGTAGCAGTAATAGTAGTAGTAGTAATACTAGTAGCAGTAATAGTAGTAGTAGTAGTAATAGTAGTAGTAGTAGTGGTAGTTGCAGTAGTAATAGAAGCAGCAGTATAGGTCCTTGGTGCATTAAAAGGTGTGTGGAAGGGAAAAGATTTGAAAGTAAAATTGTTACGACTGTGTTGTATGGGTGTAAGTCATGGGCCTTTGACGCAAAGAAGAGGAAGAGGGTGGACTGTCCACCCTGAGTTGGAGATGAGTTGTTGTGTGGCGTGAGGAGGGTTGATCATGTGAGGAATGACGGTGCAAGAGAGAGTGAGGTGTGGTAAATGAGCGCCGTCTGATTGAGAGAGGCTGACCAGGGATGTGCTGAGATTGTTTGGTCATATAGAGAGATGAGCGAAGAAAGACTGATGGTAGGATCTATGTATCATAAGTACAAGGAGAAATGGGAAGGAGGAACAAAGACGATGCAAGAACAGAGTGAAGGACACCGTCTAGTATTGAGACCTGAACATTTCAGGAGGGCGAGTGGCGTGCATAGAATAATTTGGATGGGTGTGGTATATAGGGGGCGACGTACTGTCAGTGAATTGAACCACACCATGTGAAGCGGTCAGGGTGAACTATGTGTGGGGTTTAGCTGTGGATGGTAGGCTCTGGTTCCATTGCATTCTACAAGACAGATAGAAAATGGATGTGTGCAAATGAGGTTTCTGTTCGTCTGTTCTTGATGCTATCTTAAGGCGGGACGGGTAGATATATCATCATTATCATTATTGTTATTATTATTATTATTATTATTATTATTATTATCATTATTATCATCATCATCATCATCATTATCATCATTATTGTCATTTATCATTATTATTATCATTATTTGTACATAAACGGAAGAGTTTATGTACAAATACTGGGGAACGGTCGAACACATACCATGAGTACATCAACGAATAGTATCTTTTGTACCCTTGACACACTTGCCTCTTAGAGTGTGAGGTGTACCCACGACGCACTTGGCTGTTAAGGGTGTGTGGTCCCCTGTGTACCTCCAGGTGCATATTTAAGGTACACATGACGAGGTGTACTCTGCCCAACACAAACACACACACACACACACACACACACACCAGGAACTCTGGTCTTTATCCTTCGCTTGGTCACAGGCAGTCGTGGCTCCTGAGCACTAAACCCCCTGGGGAGGGACACCACTGGGCACCGCTCCACACTCTTGTCCAGCTTGAGCAGCCTCCTCTGACGTTGCGATCCCTGTCCCCTCAGAGGAACAGAGAGGGATGAGAAACAGGAGGAGTGCAAGTGGAGTGAGTGATTACGGGATGAAAGATATGAAGCGAGCGAGTGGCGATGAAGACATTCTGAGAGCATGGTTGCCGAGGGACGTATGCAAGAAGAGGTGACAGAAAAATAAAGATATATATATATATATATATATATATATATATATATATATATATATATATATAGAGAGAGAGAGAGAGAGAGAGAGAGAGAGAGAGAGAAGCTCAAGAAAAAACAGAGGTGACAGAGAGATAGATAGATAGATAGATAGAGAGAGAGAGAGAGAGAGAGAGAGAGAGAGAGAGAGAGAGAGAGAGAGAGAGAGAGAGAGAGAGAGAGAGAGGTTCAAGAAAAAACAGAATAAACTGATGCATGAAGAATGAATGACCAGGTCGAAATGAGGCGAATTTGAGAACGAAAGGTAACTAGATGGAGAAGGGAAATGCGAGGAAGAGAAGAAGGAGCGAACATAAGATAGACGAGAAATTATAGATATGATAACTGGTGAAGAAAGAAAATGGTGAGAGTGAACAACGGAGGGAAGAAAACTTGGAGAGAGAAAAAGTATGATTGAAAACAAAAACTTTGAGGAAGAATCGAAACTGGAACGATAAAATGAGGCAACACGAATCATATACGAAAACAGAAAAATGCTGGAAATCGAAACTGGAACGATAAAATGAGGCAACACGAATCATATACGAAAACAGAAAAATGCTGGAAACAGCTGACGAAGGAAATGCTTCAGGAAAAATTACTTTGGTATAAGAACACAGATAGATATGAATAGATTGTACGAATATGAACTAAAACGGACAACATTACGAAGACAAGTTACTTTAAAACATCACGTTATAGAAATACCTGTATACAGGGGACATAAACTATATATATATATATATATATATATATATATATATATATATATATATATATATATATATATATATTTGCTTTGTCGCTGTCTCCCGCGTTTGCGATGTAGCGCAAGGAAACAGACGAAAGAAATGGCCCAACCCACCCCCATACACATGTATATACATACGTCCACACACGCAAATATACATACCTACACAGCTTTCCATGGTTTACCCCAGACGCTTCACATGCCTTGATTCAATCCACTGACAGCACGTCAACCCCGGTATACCACATCGCTCCAATTCACTCTATTCCTTGCCCTCCTTTCACCCTCCTGCATGTTCAGGCCCCGATCACACAAAATCTTTTCCACTCCATCTTTCCACCTCCAATTTGGTCTCCCTCTTCTCCTCGTTCCCTCCACCTCCGACACATATATCCTCTTGGTCAATCTTTCCTCACTCATGCTCTCCATGTGACCAAACCATTTCAAAACACCCTCTTCTGCTCTCTCAACCACGCTCTTTTTATTTCCACACATCTCTCTTACCCTTACGTTACTTACTCGATCAAACCACCTCACACCACACATTGTCCTCAAACATCTCATTTCCAGCACATCCATCCTCCTGCGCACAACTCTATCCATAGTCCACGCCTCGCAACCATACAACATTGTTGGAACCACTATTCCTTCAAACATACCCATTTTTGCTCTCCGAGATAATGTTCTCGACTTCCACACATTCTTCAAGGCTCCCAGAATTTTCGCCCCCTCCCCCACCCTATGATCCACTTCCGCTTCCATGTTTCCATCTGCTGCCAGATCCACTCCCAGATATCTAAAACACTTCACTTCCTCCAGTTTTTCTCCATTCAAACTCACCTCCCAATTGACTTGACCCTCAACCCTACTGTACCTAATAACCTTGCTCTTATTCACATATAATATATATATATATATATATATATATATATATATATATATATATATATATATATATATATATATATATTATTATCATTATTATTATTATTATCATTATTATTTTGCTTTGTCGCTGTCTCCCGTGTTTGCGAGGTAGCGCAAGGAAACAGACGAAAGAATGGCCCAACCCTCCCACATACACATGTATATACATACACGTCCACACACGCAAATATACATGCCTATACATCTCAAATATATATATATATATATATATATATATATATATATATATATATATATATATATATATATATATATATAATGAAGGTCGAAAATAATATGAAACACCAACTTAAAGATCAGCAAAAAAAGCAAATTTAGAGCAAATTTAGAGATCAAGAAATTACACTCATAGTTTAGAGGTATATAAACATTGTAAACTTAGATGTTTTCTAAATAAACTTTTGAGAATGACATAAAGAGATGAACTTCATCATTACGAAAATCATGTGGGCCAGTAACGAAATGAACGTCAGGATAGGAAATATGAAACTCGAAATGACGAAATTGAACGTAGATATATATATATATATATATATATATATATATATATATATATATATATATATATATATATATATATATATATATATATGAGCATGATTCCTGCCCTATGACCACGCAACTTGAACCTGGAATATATGAATTTAATGAATACAACACACAGTGAATACCTGTTTATAAATTCAGTCTGATTGTACAGAAGCTGAGGTAGTTGACTTTTTAGGAAATGTATCATTACAAGTGATGATGATGTGTGTGTGTGTGTGTGTGTGTGTGTGTGTGTGTGTGTGTGTGTAAAGGGGGGAGGGGGTGGGGGGGAGCGTGCTCATGTCAGAGGACTGGTTCCGCATGACTTCATCTGTGTGTGTGTGTGTGTGTATGTGTGTGTGTGTGTGTGTGGATAATCTCCGTGTCTTTGTTTATCCACATCTTCTGCATTGTGTAGCTCACTATTATGTTAACTCGTCTTCTATGAATGTATACTTGTTCTGCAAGTGTCGTATGTGTTTTTCTTTTTATATTAGTTGAGACGGCACGGGCGAATGAAGCCCTAATCGAGGCTAGCTCATCAACGCTCTCTCTCTCTCTCTCTCTCTCTCTCTCTCTCTCTCTCTCTCTCTCTCTCTCTCTATATATATATATATATATATATATATATATATATATATATATATATATATATATATACCCTGGGCTAAGTACCCATTTTATCGACCAACCCCTAACGGTAGATGAACAGCTGGTTTGACTTTGGATAGACTGCCCCAACCAGGACTCGAACCCATACACTTGACCTTGGGCGACCCGTGGATGCAACACGGTCGGGAACGCTAACCGCTACACTAGGGAGGTCCAATCATCAGTCTTAATGAGAGTGTACCCTTGGCGGCTTGTATGTCTTCCAGTCTCTCGTAGGTAAGCGCAGAACAGTAGGTCTCCCTGCCCACACTGTGGCAGGAGATGAACCCTTCACCAGCTTATCCCTTCCTCTGGATGCGGTCATCATCACCACGAGTTCCTCACCAGAGATGAGCCATGTACACGGACAGTGAATGTGATCTTACCATCATGATTAACATCTGATGAAGGTGTTCAAATGAGGTTTTTCGATTCCCTTGTTATGACTTGACGTTGATGGCCTTATATGATCCCGATAGTCGACGGGCCTAAGACCCAACCAACCAACCAATCAATCAATCAATCAGTCGATCAATCAATCACTCAACCAACCAGTCAACGAAGCCACCCAACCAACCATTCAACCACCCAACCACCCAACCAACCATCCAACAAACCATGCATCCAACCACCCACCCACCCACCCAACCAACCAACCAACAACCAACCAACCAACCAACCAACCAACCAACCAACCAACCAACCAACCCACCCACCCACCCACCCATCCAACCAACCAACCAACCAACCAACCATTCAACCAACTAACCAACCAACCATTCAACCAACCAACCAACCAACCAACCAACCACCCACCAACCACCCATCCCCTACCCAACCAACCAACAATCCAGCTAACCACCCAACCAACCACCCAACCAACTAACCAACCACCCAACCAACCATCCAAGCAACCACCCCCATCAGAATCATGATAGTTACGGCTGCGACCAGATACTTGTGTATTTCTCTGGAAGATATAAAGGAAGAGTTTAACATCAGTTTGTCGTGTCTTCTGCTGTTAAGCAGTTCACACGTATCTCGGTCAGTCAAGTTTCTTTATTCTTGTGTAATTAAAGAGCCTTTTTATCTTTATTCATTTTCGACTCCCTTCCACATATCAGTATTACTGATACATTTGATATTGATTTTTTGGGTGAGTATGTATATGTATGTGCCTTAGTTTGTCTTAATGTCTGCCCCAGGATCCTCATTCTATACGGTTCAAGCAGCGCTCAGGAAGGTAGCCGCTTCCACCGGCTAGAGCACAGGTCAAGAAGTGCACAGATGTCGTGTGTTTATGTGTTCGTGGGATGAGCACGAGAAACTCCTCAGTGTGGTAGTCACATCATGGGTGTGAAAGATCTTTGTATACATTATGATGTTGAACAGATAGGTGGTGTCCAGCACGTTAGCGAGAAAGTGTAACTCGTACGTGTATCGGGGATGTGATTTCATATGAATGTACGTCTGGTGGAGAGGAGTCTTAGGATTGGGTTGAGAGGAGGACCCTCTCAGAGTAATGCCATAACATATTTGCAACAACAGAGTATAGACCTCACACACCACACACCCGATATCACCCTCCCGGCACCACAAGGTGTACAGCACACACGCTACACCCCGACACCACCAACCCCCCAGCACCACAAGGTGTGCAGCACACACACACACACACTATACCACGACACCAACCCCCCAGCACCACAAGGTATACAGTACACACACACACACACTATACCCCTCCTCCCCCCGAGCAGCACACACTGACTTCATTAAGTTTCTAAAGTCGACGAGACGTGTAATTACCGGCCTGGGAAGAGAGCCGGTATGGCCGAGCTAACGGTACATCCATCACCAGCAAATTGCACAGTTTGAGAGTGTGGCTTGGCACGAGCTGGCTGACTGACCCGCGGGGTCACGCACAGCTCAGCTTTCCCCTCTGACCTATGACCTGTCCCGCCCGCCGATGACCCCGATGCCCATCTTGGGCGCTCGCTCTTCGACGGCGGGAGTGGATCCTTCTGTTTCCAGGTGGCGAGTATGGCAGGACACAGCTGGGTGGACGGTAAGTGGGGTCCTGGCGAGTGTGAGTGTGGAGAGTCGCCTCCTCCTGTTCGCCTTCAGGAGACGGTGGTCGTGGGTGCCACACACACTGGCCCGTGCCACCTGCTTCTACTTCCTGCGACGTGTTGGTTCCCATATTGAACGCGAGAGATGTGGTCCACCTCAAAGTAGATCTGGAAATATACATGATCTGTACGCACCGTTTGGTAGTTTGTTGGTCGTAGGTGGTAGGAACGATGGTGTTGGAGGTTGAACTCAACAGGTCAGGTCACAATAGAGGTCAGACTCTAGGTGGGAGGGACGTGATGGGTCCTTCTTCCTCTGCATCGTACCATCAAGTCAATACTCGTCAGGTTTCCATTATTCCTGGCTCAGGGAGGCAGGAATCAACCTGTTATTATTATTATTGTTATTATTATTATTATTATTATTATTATTATTATTATTATTATTATCATTATTATCATTGTTATTATCATTATCATTATTATTATTATCTATTATTAATATTATCATTATTATTATCATTATCATCATTATTATTATTACTATCATTATTATTATTATCATTATAATCATCATTACTATTATAATTATTATTATATATCGAGTGGTCATTATGGAGTATATAAGACAGTAGGGAAGCATTATTCTGCAACAGACGTTTATCATTTATGGATCCTCTTTCCCGACGAGGACAACTGGTTATGCTCCCAGCACATGGACGAGAAACCGAAGCATTTGCATGAAACATTACTTGTGTGGCCGTTGAGAGGTTCACCAGTGCCAGCCTGCGCTTGTACCTGGTTCCCTCGACAACATTCCTGCAGGCCAGCCTCAGTGGATGACCGGTTCCCTCCTCCTCCTCCCTCCTCTTCCCCCCTTCCTCCTCCTCCTCCTCCTCCTCCTCCTCCTCCTCCTCCACAGTTGCCTTCAGGCGCTCTGTCTTTTGAGAATGAATAGATGATTTCAAGTGGTCGACGTGTGATTTATGAACGCCGTAAGACAAAAGGTGGAAGGTAGAAAAAATATGACTTTTTCAGAAGTGAAAATCAAGTGAGCTAGGGAGAGCGAACGGGGTAAACACTGGAGGACATAGATGATTCATCTGTTTATGAAAAGCATTGAGAGTGATCACTCGAGAGACGAAACAGAATCCAAGACAGAGTTACGTTACCCAACAACAACAACAGAGAGAGGAAAAGGCCAGGAAACAGCTGCCTTAGTTCCGTGAACCAGTAGTGAACATTCCGAGGTGGCGTGCAGGCAGAGTGGTAACTTCCTGGGCCTCCGGGCCTGTACGTTCTCACCTCTTTTTTTTCATCCGGACTCCTTGTGGTGGTGGAGACCCTCCAGCCCGGCTGATATGTTCCCTTGTCCCGTGGGTCATGTGTGTGTATACCTGAGGCGTCATGTGCGAAATGTCCAGTGTATCTGTGTATGATGGCTTCTTGTGCTCGAAGGTACAACGGTCCTTGAGCACGACGGTACGAGGCATCAGCAGGACGGTGCGGTCCTTGAGCACGACGGTACGAGGCATCAGCAGGACGGTGCGGTCCTTGAGCACGACGGTACGAGGCATCAGCAGGACGGTACGGTCCTTGAGCACGACGGTACGATCCGTGAGCACGACGGTACGATCCGTAAGCACGACGGTACGAGGCATCAGCAGGTTAGCACGACCTTTTGAGCACGACGATGCGTTCCTTGGGCGCGAAGCAGCGAACCTTGAACACGACGATACAGTTCAGTACGATGATACGATCCTTAAGTGCGACGGGACGTCCATGGGCACGACTTTTCGACCCTTGAGCACGACGGTACGACCCTTGAGCACAACCGGATGATGCTTTAGCAAGAGCGGGATGACCTTGAGCACGACGGTACGACAGTAAGACTCTTAAATACCACGACAGTGCAACCATTGAGCACGACGGAACGACCTTTGACCACGATGTTGCGATCCTTGAACACGACGACACGACCCTCGAGCACGACGGTGCGACCTTTGGGTGTCATGACATAGCCTCTGACCTGACCCTTTGCGGGTCATACCGTCGTGCTCAAGGGTCTTACGTCGTGTTTCACGGTTCGTACCATTATATTCAAGGGATCATACCGTCGTGCTCAAGGGTCTTACCGTCGTGCTCAAGGGTCGCACTGTCGTACTTAAGAGGTTGACTTGAGGACGACATCATGAGCAAACATCCGACACATGAGGTTGAGACACATAAGGCTGAGACGAGCGGTGTGGAGGTGACCTCGGACAATCATGAGAGGTTCCGACAGTCCTCTGAGCCAGTAATAGACCTTAAGTTCTTATGAGGAGCTAATTATAGGCAATTGTAGACAGAGTGGGCCTTGTGGCGCACCGCATGTCCCCGGCATCCCGCTCAACCGCAAGCGACCTTCTCGTCCTTCCCGCTCGCCCGCAAGCTGTGTCCAGTGGGGTCGAGACGCGTATCCTGTAAAACGTATATGGAACTCAAGCAATGTTAAGTCTACTGAAAGACACTTAGCACCTCACTAGAACGTTAAATGTTAACTATGTTAAACAGAAATACCCAGATGAGAAGCATGACCCAGCAGTGATGTTAGATTCTCAACGGTATACCGTCTCACTGGAACGTAAAGATGTTTACCATGTTAAACAGGAATACCTGAGAGTAAGGCATTATCCTGCGTTTTCACCGAGTCTCTGAAAGCTTTAAGGGTGTACACAGCTATAAAAATTTGCAGGAATTTCCACCTCAGCTGCCAACAATGAGTGTGTCCTTGCAACACACCCTTGGTGCACCTGTACATAAGAGTGGATTTCCTTGAGGTTTAAAGCAGAGATTGAGACTGAGGGACTTTGCCTAGAATGGGGTGACAAGGTTCAGAGTTTCTCCGAGTCTTGTGTACAAGGTGTGTGTGTGTGTGTGTGTGTGTGTGTGTGTGTGTGTGAGTGTGTGTGTGTGTTTGTGTGTGTGTTTGTGTTAACTAAGTATTCTCTGCGGGGAGGTAGTTTTACACTCGCGTGGCCCCCATCTCTTGAACCGTCTTTACCATCAAAGAACATTTCAAACCTGTGTATCCTCCCAGCACATACTGTATTGTCATCAGTTATCCATCACCATTATGTTATAAAGGTACTTCTTTACCTCCTATGTAATCAGCTTCTTTGACATCATGTGATAGCCGCTGGTTGGCCTGTCTCTACATCTTTCGAAGAACAGTTCACTGTCTAGGTAAGGTGGCTTAAAACCTGTGATCAGGTCACTCCTTAGTCTTCTCTTTTCCATGCTCGACAAATCTTAAGGTACCTCTCACACTTAGATTGCTGGAACTTATTTCCTGCAGGATATCATCAGTATGGGGGCTTTCCTTTTCACTGTATCCCAATCTCTTTACATGTACTCGAGTTGGATCTCATTTATATACAGTTTTGGAATTTGTCTCAGTCCCCTTGTAAGTTGGTGCAATCCTCATAAATCTTGATTCCCCACATGACCTTAGCCTCGTCCACAACAATACTGAGGTATGTGTACAGTCATCCTCGCGTGGTACTTACACAGATCCTGGCTGCCTGGCACTGGAGACCTCAACCACTGTCGAGAAGGCTCCTCTGACGCGCCTCCTTTGTTCCCTCCATTGAGGCAGTTATCCCTCCCTCCCTCCAGGGAATCACCCCTTTGTTCCGAACTGAATGTCCAAGATTCTTTATCATCCTCCTGTGTGGGTTAGTGTCAAATGCTTTAGGGTAGTCCAGAAACACACAGTCCACGCAACCTTCTCATGTCTGAAACAGAGCTCACTCTTTCGTAGAAATGTGAGAGGTACGTTTCATTTGACTACCTTTCTCTGGATCCGCGTTGTCTTCCGCTTAAACAGTTTCTCCTTTGCAGGTTGTCACCCATTTGCTATCTGATTATTCGTTGCGTTATTTCACTAAGCATAGATATGTGCCTGGTCTGTGGTTAAGTGCAATATCTCCGTCTGCCTTTTTGAAAGAATCTTCACATTCGCCCTCGTCTACCCCACTGGTGCTTTATACTCACCCCAGAGATATTTTGAAGATCTGAAGCCGTCTGTACAGAGTATCTGAACTCGTCTTCAGCAGATATGGAGAGTCTTCATCAGGATCAAGAGCCTTATATGGATGAAGGCCCTTTGCTAGGCTGCTTATGTCGTCCTCAGAAATTTCAATGCTTCCCAAGACCTGTTCCCCATTCCGTCTCACAGGTGTTGGGGTTAGTGTCTTCCGCTCTTTTCCTCCTTGCTATCACGTATGTCTCCAGGAGGACTAGGTCAAGTCTTACCTCTTTAGTAAGTCTTGTGTCTACAACTCCCTGGTACTTTCCTTGAACTCCATCTTTTACCCGTGTGGTACTGTCGCATCTGCATTCGTGTACATTTTCAGTCAGACATTCCCATCGCTTAACATTGCTGGCCTCACTGAGGTGGTGGCAGAGATGCTCTGTTCTTTTTAATCTCTTGTAATTTCTCCTCTTCATCGACCTCTGACTCTATTCTTTGCTCTCTCTCTCTCTCTCTCTCTGTCTCTCTCTCTCTCTCTCTCTCTCTCTCTCTCTCTCTCTCTCTCTCTCTCTCTCTCTCTCTACATGGTCAGTCACATTTGATCAATGCCCCTCTGAGTTTCTCCTCGTTTGTAAGTTTCTCATCTTGCTTAAGTACTTCCTGGTGATGTATTGGATGTGATCAATGTTGATCGTCCCCTTATGTTCTGACGATGTCTACTAATTACCTGTGTTTCTTTTGGCTTACAAGTTGCATCTAGCAGGTCTTCAGACTTTAGTGATCTTTTAATCAGTATTTATTCTTTTCTACCTTTCCCCCTTCCTGGCTGGAATATGTTTTTACTGTAGTCCAGAAATCGACAACAATGAACGTCAGTTAACCTCCTTCATTGGGTGTTCGTCGTGCAGTTGCTGCTCACTTGTCACCTTATTCCTCCAGTGTTGATCTGTCAGTCTCCGTCATGTCTCAGGTTTTATCTTAAGATTTTCATTCGTGCCACTCTACACTGATCCTGAATACTCAGCTCTTCTTTGATTCTCCCAGATCATAAGCCATGTATTCGCCTGATTGTTCCGTCTCTGACAAGATATTATTATTCAAGCGCATCACTTCCTTACTGCACAAGTATCAGTTTGAATGTCTGCCAGGTTTGTGTTCCTCTGCATCAGTCAGTACTCTCTGTTTTTACTCACCAGACCCAGAATTTGCTCCTGTGCCCTGCCTTCCATCATCACCAGCCTCAGTTTGTGCTCCACGGGCCCAGAATTTGTTCCTGTTCTCTGCCTTCTCTCATCAACAGTCTCTGGTCTATGTCTCACGGGCATTTTCTCTTGTCTCTCTGGCCGTTTCTTCTCTGAATTCTCTTCATTCAGTGCTTCTTTTTTTTCTTCCCATTGGTAACACTACTTCTGAATCCCTTCACTTGACCTGATTTTTATGTTAAGCGAACCCTTTTTATAGCATTTCTCCTTTCCCAAGTTTCTCTTTTTCCATTTGATGACCATCATCATGATCTTCGAGTCGAATATCCCACTTTGTTTCCATATAATTGTCAATAAATTCCCCAGTGTTATGGTTCCAAATAGTTCATCTTCTTTTAGTCTTGTGATCTTTTTGTTCCTCTCTCTCTCTCTCTCTCTCTCTCTCTCTCTCTCTCTCTCTCTCTCTCTCTCTCTCTCTCTCTCTCTCTCTCCATCTCCACCCTATAAAACCCCTCACAACCCCCTTTAATCCACCTTACATTTAACAGACCTAGTTACAACCGTGTGTTCTTGATAACTTTAATTAACCCGACCTCCATATCTGATCTAAGATTCTAGCCTGTCGTACCTTGGCCCTGGCCTCACACTCATTATGGCCATAAGCTATTAGCTTCCGCCTGAAGGTGACGACCACCCTCACCCACGTCTTCCAAACAACCCACATACTCACATCCAAGCCTAGTGCTTAAGCTTCCACATGCTCACACCCAAGCTAGTGCTTAAGCTTCCACATGCTCACACCCAAGCCTAGTGCTTAAGCTTCCACATGCTCACACCCAAGCCTAGTGCTTAAGCTTCCACATGCTCACACCCAAGCCTAGTGCTTAAGCTTCCACATGCTCACACCCAAGCCTAGTGCTTAAGCTTCCACATGCTCACACCCAAGCCTAGTGCTTAAGCTTCCACATCCTCACACCCAAGCCTAGTGCTTAAGCTTCCACATGCTCACACCCAAGCCTAGTGCTTAAGCTTCCACATGCTCACACCCAAGCCTAGTGCTTAAGCTTCCACATGCTCACACCCAAGCCTAGTGCTTAAGCTTCCACATGCTCACACCCAAGCCTAGTGCTTAAGCTTCCACATGCTCACACCCAAGCCTAGTGCTTAAGCTTCCACATGCTCACACCCAAGCCTAGTGCTTAAGCTTCCACATGCTCACACCCAAGCCTAGTGCTTAAGCTTCCACATGCTCACACCCAAGCCTTGTACTTTACACTCTACCTCCAGCCTCCTGGTTGTGGAGTGACAACCTCGCATAATGTAATGGTTAATATAAAGTCTGGGATCTCTTTTGTGAGGGTGTGACAGACTAACCCTACCGCGGCCATGTCACGTAAACCTGGTAACGCTAATGAACCAGAGATACAGAATATAATCCAATGGAAAATATAAATGAAATGAAGGAAGTCAAGCAGTCATGTTACCACTAGCATAGTACCCCATAAGCTATGAATTTTTTTCCATCCGATGTTAAACGTCCTATATAGATATTCATTTGATATATTTCTATCAATATATTCACGGTGTATTCTACATCATATATTTATGATTATCTAAATTTTTTCCTCAAATGACCACCCAAAGTTTCATCATATTGAACTTATCACCTTCACCAGTTGTGTGGGTTCGAACCCCAGGAACTCTCGCAGTGATATGATATAAGGAAATGTATTTAAGGGCTCTTGTGGAGTCTGCCTCCCTCCTCCTCCGTACACAGAAGGCCTGTCGAAGCGGTAGTCTGTGTAAAGCTTATCTTAGGTTCTCCGTCTGCTGGAGTCTTTGGTTTGTATTCATTTTTCCCTCTGTATTATCAAGGGGTACGAGCCTCCACTGCCGGTCCTGCTCCTGGAAATCCTATCCAGTAAGACGACACCACTCCTGCCGGTCAGACTTCCACCCACACTCCTTCTCTCTCTCTCTCTCCGCCAGTCCTTCGGTCATATGTGTACAGCGTCGGGGTTCGGCAGGCGCGCGCGCACCTGCCAATCATCGCGTGTCCTTGTGCTTTTCAGTGATGACGTCTAACACATTCAGGCCAATCACCGGGTGTCCTCCTTGTCTGTCATTGATGACGTTTGATGCCCTCAAGCCAATCAGCGCGTGTCCTGCGTGTCAGTGGTGGCAGCTGACACATATTAAGCCTATCAGCGCTTGTCCTCTTGTGCTTGTCAGTAGTCGTGCCCGATATGTACCAAGCAATCAACGCGTGTCGTCCATCATGCCCGTCAGTGATGACGCCTGACGTATACCAGCCAATCAGAGCGCGTTGTCCATGCCGACCCATGATGGCGCTTGATGCGTACCCACCAATGAGCGCTGCTCGGGTGATATATTACATTCATGATTCCGGGTCCGTTGCTGGTGCGAGGGAAGAAGAAGAGGAGAACAAGACTCATGGGTTTTTAAACGATGATTAGCTTTTATCCTTTCGTTGCACATCGCGTTGAACAAGTTCGTCTTATTTCTTTCGTTGCACATCGCGTTGAACAAGTTCGTCTTTATTTCTTTCGTTGCACAATCGCATTGAACAAGTTCGTCTTTATTTCTTTCGTAGCACATCGCGTTGAACGAGTTCGTCTTTATTTCTTTCGTTGCACATCGCGTTGAACGAGTTCGTCTTTATTTCTTTCGTTGCACATCGCGTTGAACAAGTTCGTCTTTATTTAGAGACACGTACCTCAAGCTTCGGTGGAGGGAAAGTAGCGTTTGTTATAAACCAGACAGCAGACGGCTTCGTACATACTGTAACTAAATAATAAGTAAATAATACTTAAAGTATCTTCTCTCGGTATTTACCTTAATGCAACTGCTGATTCCGAGGCCAAAGCGGAATAATTTACTGTAAAGGGGTAGTTATGGTGGTAACGTGTGGATGTGGACCCACTGTAATTTGTATCTGTAATTACCCATTTATACAGAAAGGAAGGAGGTAGTTTTTCACTTTTAGGGATGGGATGGGCCATTGCGTGCGTGTGTGTGTGTGTGTGTGTGTGTGTGTGTGTATGTGTGTGTGTGTGTGTGTGTGTGTAATTACCTAATTGTACTGTACAGGGAGAGAGTTATTCCCTCGTGTGGCCTCCAGTGAACCATGTCTTGTATCATACGACGTTTTAACCTGTTGTATAACTGTCCGCTTTCCCCCCGTCACTCCGTTGTGTTGGTTCTGTTCATTCATCCTTCTCATGCTGGACACAACGTACTTCACTACGTATTCCTTCCTAAACTGTGTCTCCTTTGTGGTCTACGGTTGCTCTACCCTTACGTCTTACGAAGAAGTGTGTGTGTGTGTGTGTGTGTGTGTGCGTGTGTGTGTGTGTGTGTGTGTGTGTGTAACTTTTTGTAATGTTTTACACTCGTGGGGTTCCTTTTGTGTGTGTGTGTGTGTGTGTGTGTGTGTGTGTGTGTGTGTAACTTTTTGTAATGTTTTACACTCGTGGGGTTCCTTGTGTGTGTGTGTGTGTGTGTGTGTGTGTGTGTAACTTTTTGTAATGTTTTACACTCGTGGGGTTCCTTGTGTGTGTGTGTGTGTGTGTGTGTGTGTCTGTGTGGCGCGCCGTCAGCACCTCACCTCCAGCACCACAAACCTCGCGCCATCATCGGCAACTTCACCATTTACGGTCTCTGCCCCCAGAGGCCTCCTCCTCCTCCTCCTCCTCCTCCTCCTCCTTCCTGCACAGGGGATACCTAATGCCAGGGTATTCATACCCACCTCGCCAGACCTTAACGTTAAAGACACACGATTTAACTCAGAGAGAAAAAAAGAAATGATAAAACCTTCAGGTACAGATGATTCGTCCTCAGGTGGCGCACACGGCGAGACAATCTGCCTTTACATGGAGAGAGAGAGAGAGAGAGAGAGAGAGAGAGAGAGAGAGAGAGAGAGAGAGAGAGAGAGAGTGAGTGAGTCTGTCGTGACCAAGTGGCTTTGACGAGGGAAAGAGTTTTGGTTTAAGAACGTCTTTACTCGTCCATGTAAACAAAGACGGAGCGTTCCTTTCCTGGCGTGGGTGAACGGCCTTTATCAAACCGTGGGGTAGGTTGGTTGGTAGGTAAGTAGGTAGATTGTTAAGCAGCCAGGTAGGTTAGTAGGTAGGTATTTAGGTAAGTTGGTTGGTAGGGAGGTTGATTGGTTAGTAGGTAGGTAGGTAAGAAGGCTGGTGGGTACGTAAGTAGGTAGGTTTGTAGGTAAGGAGGCTGATGGGTACGTTAGTAGGTAGGTTGGTAGGTAGGTAAGAAAGCTGGTGGGTACGTAAGTAGATATGTTGGTAGGGAGGGTAAATAGGCACGTTGGTAGGTTGGCTCATAGCTAGGTTGATACAGGTAGATTGCTTGGTTAGAAGTTACGTGGGTTGGTAGATAGTTAGGTTTGTAGGTAGGTCGGTAGATAGGTAGGTAGGTAGATGAGTAAGTAAGGTGGAGGAAGCAAGCATAGAGCGAGACAGTAAAGAGAAAGAGAAAAGAATTTAAGCATATTTCAATACGATTTTCGTCATGCTTGAAGGTTGCAAGCAAATGGAGGAGCCTTCTGTAACCTGGAGTCTTGCTTGGGTAGTGAGCCTTGGCAGGTGCTGGTTCCTCCGCCCACCGCTCCTGCGGGAGAACAGGTTCCTGTGTGAGTGTGTCTGTGTGTGTAGTGACCCGGACGTGGGCTTCCCCTAAGGGTCACAGAGGTGAGCAGTGCCAAGCCTGCTGAGGGCGAACGCTTGGGCAGCAGTGATTCGGACGAGGCCAAGGTGGGCAAGTGCCAAGCCTGCTCCAGTCACGGTGCGGGCGGCAGTGACACGGACGAGGCCAAACTAAGCAGTGTTATTCCTGCACAGGTCACGTATGGGCGGCGGTGATCAAGACATGGCCAATATGGTGTCACACAGTTGAGCAGTGTATGCCGGCTGACGTCGCGAAAGCAGGAGGCAGAGGAGAACATCGATGACGTGATGAAAGGCAAGAAGAAAGTGAACAAGTAAGAGATGGAGAAATAAGAGGACACTAGCAGATTCAGGCCTTCCGGGCCATCCTGTCTTCCCTCCTGCGGAAGAACGACAGAATGTCGATGTTCAATGGTATAACCACTCAACCTCGCACTTTATTTCCCCATCACACCTATATTCCCGCGTAACCTTTCTCCTCATCAATAACACATCATCCTGAAAATATATTACCCCAGCAGACAGCAATTTCTTTCCTGCCGAGGAAATGAATGTGTATGGGGGTTAGTCATCGTGCGCCTTGCAACGTGCTGTATTTTATGATATATATATATATATATATATATATATATATATATATATATATATATATATATATATATATATATATATATATATATATACATATATATAGCAAAAATGGGTATGTTTGAAGGAATAGTGGTTCCAACAATGTTGTATGGTTGCGAGGCGTGGGCTATGGATAGAGTTGTGCGCAGGAGGGTGGATGTGCTGGAAATGAGATGTTTGAGGACAATATGTGGTGTGAGGTGGTTTGATCGAGTAAGTAATGTAAGGGTGAGAGAGATGTATGGAAATAAAAAGAGTGTGGTTGAGAGAGCAGAAGAGGGTGTTTTGAAATGGTTTGGTCACATGGAGAGAGTGAGTGGGGAAAGATTGACCAAGAGGATATATGTGTCAGAGGTGGAAGGAACGAGGAGAAGTGGGAGACCAAATTGGAGGTGGAAAGATGGAGTGAAAAAGATTTTGAGTGATCGGGGCCTGAACATGCAGGAGGGTGAAAGACGTGCAAGGAATAGAGTGAATTGGAACGATGTGGTATACCGGGGTCGACGTGCTGTCAATGGATTGAACCAGGGCATGTGAAGCGTCTGGGGTAAACCATGCAAAGTGTGTGGGGCCTGGATGTGGAAAGGGAGCTGTGGTTTCGGTGCATTGTTACATGACAGCTAGAGACTGAGTGTGAACGATTGGGGCCTTTGATGTTTTTCCTAGCGCTACCTCGCACACATGAGGGAGGAGGGGGTTGTTATTCTATGTGTGGCGAGGTGGCGATGGGAACAAATAAAGGCAGACAGTATGAATTATGTACATGTGTATATATGTATATGTCTCTGTGTGTATATATATGTGTACATTGAGATGTATAGGTATGTATATTGTGCATGGGTGGACATGTATGTATATACATGTGTATGTGGGCGGGTTGGGCCATTCTTTCGTCTGTTTCCTTGCGCTACCTCGCTAACGCGGAAGACAGCGACAAAGCAAATAAATATATAATATATATATATATATATATATATATATATATATATATATATATATATATATATATATATATATATATATATAGTGGTCTATATAATACAATATAGTATGATTTGAAATGTTCCCGAAAATATATCACCCTCGCAGCCAGTAATTTCTATCCTGCCTAAGAATGGATAGGTCATTGACAATTATGCATGTGGGTTAGTCATCGTGAGCCTGGTAACTTCCTCAGCGCATCAACAGACAGACAGCAAAAAAAGTAGGAAGACAGAGGAAGCTGTGAAGGAGGGGAAAATTAAAACTAAGAGAAAGGAGAGAAAAAGAGAGAAATTTAGAAATGAGGAAAAGAAGAAGATGGAAAACGCAGAAAAGAATAAGAGAAGGCGAGTAGTGGAAGATGGAGAAGAAGCAAGAGAAGGGAAGGAACACACGAAAAGTAAGAGAAGTCTAGAAACATAAGATGAGGCAGCAGTAACGTAGAAGAAAAGAGAAATGACAGTTATTGTCGCTAGTATCTCGTCGATCATACTTGTGTTAGTGTGTAACATGGAAGTTATACAAGCTGTGTTGCGATGCACTCTGAAACTCATCTGTATGATCGTCTTTGCCAACACGTTCCACATAGTACAATGTATGGAATGAACTGACAATGGCAATAATACAGAAGAATTTCAGAGCGCATCTAAATACACGATGTATAATCCTGTACTTCAACCCCTCGCACTTTTTGTATAATCAATGTTAGTATGTTTTGCATAGTGTCCCTTGCGGCTACATCTGCTGTGATACTGTGTGTATGTGTACATCAGAGGTACTCTGGTCCTTCTTTTGTATCAGACCATTGACAATGGTGGTGCTTCCTCCTGTTTTATCAGTAGTATGAGGACCCTTTAGGTCCCAGAGGCGACTTGGGCCCATCTTTCATGATTCTGTGTCGATGTGTTATACCCACTGTACGTTCTATACTTGCCTCCACCTATCCCCTGCTATTGTACCCACTGTACGTTCTATACTTGCCTCCACCTATCCCCTGCTATTGTACCCACTGTACGTTCTATACTTGCCTCCACCTATCCCCTGCTATTGTACCCACTGTACGTTCTATACTTGCCTCCACCTATCCCCTGCTATTGTACCCACTGTACGTTCTATGCTTGCCTCCACCTACCCTCTGCTATTGTACCCACTGTACGTTCTATACTTGCCTCCACCTACCCCCTGCTATTGTACCCACTGTACGTTCTATACTTGCCTCCACCTACTCCCTGCTATTGTACCCACTGTACGTTCTATACTTGCCTCCACCTACCCCCTGCTATTGTACCCACTGTACGTTCTATACTTGCCTCCACCTACCCCCTGCTATTGTACCCACTGTACGTTCTATACTTGCCTCCACCTACCCCCTGCTATTGTACCCACTGTACGTTCTATACTTGCCTCCACCTACCCCCTGCTATTGTACCCACTGTACGTTCTATACTTGCCTCCACCTACTCCCTGCTATTGTACCCACTGTACGATCTATACTTGCCTCCACCTACCCCCTGCTATTGTACCCACTGTACTTTCTATACTTGCCTTCACCTACTCCCTGCTATTGTACCCACTGTACGTTCTATACTTGCCTCCACCTACCCCCTGCTATTGTACCCACTGTACGTTCTATACTTGCATCCACCTACCCCCTGCTATTGTACCCAATGTACGTTCTATACTTGCCTCCACCTACCCCGTGCTATTGTACCCACTGTACGTTCCACACTTGCCTCCACCTACCCCCTGCTATTGTACCCACTGTACGTTCTATACTTGCCTCCACCTACCCCCTGCTATTGTACCCACTGTACGTTCTATACTTGCCTCCACCTACCCCCTGCTATTGTACCCGCTGTGCGTTCTATACTTGCCTCCACCTACCCCCTGCTATTGTACCCGCTGTGCGTTCTATACTTGCCTCCACCTACCCCCTGCTATTGTACCCACTGTACGTTCTATACTTGCCTCCACCTACCCCCTGCTATTGTACCCACTATACGTTCTATACTTGCCTCCACCTACCCCTGCTATTGTACCCACTGTACGTTCTATACTTGCCTCCACCTACCCTCTGCTATTGTACCCACTGTACGTTCTATACTTGCCTCCACCTACCCCCTGCTATTGTACCCGCTGTGCGTTCTATACTTGCCTCCACCTACCCTCTGCTATTGTACCCACTGTGCGTTCTATACTTGCCTCCACCTCACCCCCTGCTATTGTACCCACTGTACGTTCTATACTTGCCTCCACCTACCCCCTGCTATTGTACCCACTGTACGTTCTATACTTGCCTCCACCTACCCCCTGCTATTGTACCCACTGTACGTTCTATACTTGCCTCCACCTACCCCCTGCTATTGTACCCGCTGTGCGTTCTATACTTGCCTCCACCTACCCCCTGCTATTGTACCCGCTGTGCGTTCTATACTTGCCTCCACCTACCCCCTGCTATTGTACCCACTGTACGTTCTATACTTGCCTCCACCTACCCCCTGCTATTGTACCCACTATACGTTCTATACTTGCCTCCACCTACCCCTGCTATTGTACCCACTGTACGTTCTATACTTGCCTCCACCTACCCTCTGCTATTGTACCCACTGTACGTTCTATACTTGCCTCCACCTACCCCCTGCTATTGTACCCGCTGTGCGTTCTATACTTGCCTCCACCTACCCCCTGCTATTGTACCCACTATACGTTCTATACTTGCCTCCACCTACCCCTGCTATTGTACCCACTGTACGTTCTATACTTGCCTCCACCTACCCTCTGCTATTGTACCCACTGTACGTTCTATACTTGCCTCCACCTACCCCCTGCTATTGTACCCACTATACGTTCTATACTTGCCTCCACCTACCCCTGCTATTGTACCCACTGTACGTTCTATACTTGCCTCCACCTACCCTCTGCTATTGTACCCACTGTACGTTCTATACTTGCCTCCACCTACCCCCTGCTATTGTACCCGCTGTGCGTTCTATACTTGCCTCCACCTACCCTCTGCTATTGTACCCACTGTGCGTTCTATACTTGCCTCCACCTACCCCCTGCTATTGTACCCACTGTACGTTCTATACTTGCCTCCACCTACCCCCTGCTATTGTACCCACTGTACGTTCTATACTTGCCTCCACCTACCCCCTGCTATTGTACCCACTGTACGTTCTATACTTGCCTCCACCTACCCCCTGCTATTGTACCCGCTGTGCGTTCTATACTTGCCTCCACCTACCCCCTGCTATTGTACCCGCTGTGCGTTCTATACTTGCCTCCACCTACCCCCTGCTATTGTACCCACTGTACGTTCTATACTTGCCTCCACCTACCCCCTGCTATTGTACCCACTATACGTTCTATACTTGCCTCCACCTACCCCTGCTATTGTACCCACTGTACGTTCTATACTTGCCTCCACCTACCCTCTGCTATTGTACCCACTGTACGTTCTATACTTGCCTCCACCTACCCCCTGCTATTGTACCCGCTGTGCGTTCTATACTTGCCTCCACCTACCCTCTGCTATTGTACCCACTGTGCGTTCTATACTTGCCTCCACCTACCCCCTGCTATTGTACCCACTGTACGTTCTATACTTGCCTCCACCTACCCCCTGCTATTGTACCCACTGTACGTTCTATACTTGCCTCCACCTACCCCCTGCTATTGTACCCACTGTACGTTCTATACTTGCCTCCACCTACCTCCTGCTATTGTACCCACTGTACGTTCTATACTTGCCTCCACCTACCCCCTGCTATTGTACCCACTGTACGTTCTATACTTGCCTCCACCTACCCCCTGCTATTGTACCCACTGTACGTTCTATACTTGCCTCCACCTACCCCCTGCTATTGTACCCACTGTACGTTCTATACTTGCCTCCACCTACCTCCTGCTATTGTACCCACTGTACGTTCTATACTTGCCTCCACCTACCCCTGCTATTGTACCCACTGTACGTTCTATACTTGCCTCCACCTACCCTCCTGCTATTGTACCCACTGTACGTTCTATACTTGCCTCCACCTACCCCCTGCTATTGTACCCACTGTACGTTCTATACTTGCCTCCACCTACCCCCTGCTATTGTACCCACTGTACGTTCTATACTTGCCTCCACCTACCCCCTGCTATTGTACCCACTGTACGTTCTATACTTGCCTCCACCTACCCCCTGCTATTGTACCCACTGTACGTTCTATACTTGCCTCCACCTACCTCCTGCTATTGTACCCACTGTACGTTCTATACTTGCCTCCACCTACCCCCTGCTATTGTACCCACTGTACGTTCTATACTTGCCTCCACCTACCCCCTGCTATTGTACCCACTGTACGTTCTATACTTGCCTCCACCTACCCCCTGCTATTGTACCCACTGTACGTTCTATACTTGCCTCCACCTACCCCTGCTATTGTACCCACTGTACGTTCTATACTTGCCTCCACCTACCCCCTGCTATTGTACCCACTGTACGTTCTATACTTGCCTCCACCTACCCCCTGCTATTGTACCCACTGTACGTTCTATACTTGCCTCCACCTACCCCCTGCTATTGTACCCACTGTACGTTCTATACTTGCCTCCACCTACCCCCTGCTATTGTACCCACTGTACGTTCTATACTTGCCTCCACCTACCCCCTGCTATTGTACCCACTGTACGTTCTATACTTGCCTCCACCTACCCCCTGCTATTGTACCCACCTGTACGTTCTATACTTGCCTCCACCTACCCCCTGCTATTGTACCCACTGTACGTTCTATACTTGCCTCCACCTACCCCCTGCTATTGTACCCACTGTACGTTCTATACTTGCCTCCACCTACCCCCTGCTATTGTACCCACTGTACAGTCTATACTTGCCTCCACCTACCCCCTGCTATTGTACCCACTGTACGTTCTATACTTGCCTCCACCTACCCCCTGCTATTGTACCCACTGTACGTTCTATACTTGCCTCCACCTACCCCCTGCTATTGTACCCACTGTGCGTTCTATACTTGCCTCCACCTACCCCCTGCTATTGTACCCACTGTACGTTCTATACTTGCCTCCACCTACCCCCTGCTATTGTACCCACTGTACGTTCTATACTTGCCTCCACCTACCCCCTGCTATTGTACCCACTGTACGTTCTATACTTGCCTCCACCTACCCCCTGCTATTGTACCCACTGTGCGTTCTATACTTGCCTCCACCTACCCCCTGCTATTGTACCCACTGTACGTTCTATACTTGCCTCCACCTACCCCCTGCTATTGTACCCACTGTACGTTCTATACTTGCCTCCACCTACCCCCTGCTATTGTACCCACTGTGCGTTCTATACTTGCCTCCACCTACCCCCTGCTATTGTACCCACTGTGCGTTCTATACTTGCCTCCACCTACCCCCTGCTATTGTACCCACTGTACGTTCTATACTTGCCTCCACCTACCCCCTGCTATTGTACCCACTGTACGTTCTATACTTGCCTCCACCTACCCCCTGCTATTGTACCCACTGTACGTTCTATACTTGCCTCCACCTACCCCCTGCTATTGTACCCACTGTACGTTCTATACTTGCCTCCACCTACCCCCTGCTATTGTACCCACTGTACGTTCTATACTTGCCTCCACCTACCCCCTGCTATTGTACCCACTGTACGTTCTATACTTGCCTCCACCTACCCCCTGCTATTGTACCCACTGTACGTTCTATACTTGCCTCCACCTACCCCCTGCTATTGTACCCACTGTACGTTCTATACTTGCCTCCACCTACCCCCTGCTATTGTACCCACTGTACGTTCTATACTTGCCTCCACCTACCCCCTGCTATTGTACCCACTGTACGTTCTATACTTGCCTCCACCTACCCCCTGCTATTGTACCCACTGTACGTTCTATACTTGCCTCCACCTACCCCCTGCTATTGTACCCACTGTACGTTCTATACTTGCCTCCACCTACCCCCTGCTATTGTACCCACTGTACGTTCTATACTTGCCTCCACCTACCCCCTGCTATTGTACCCACTGTACGTTCTATACTTGCCTCCACCTACCCCCTGCTATTGTACCCACTGTACGTTCTATACTTGCCTCCACCTACCCCCTGCTATTGTACCCACTGTACGTTCCATACTTGCCTCCACCTACCCCCTGCTATTGTACCCACTGTACGTTCCATACTTGCCTCCACCTACCCCCTGCTATTGTACCCACTGTACGTTCTATACTTGCCTCCACCTACCCCCTGCTATTGTACCCACTGTACGTTCTATACTTGCCTCCACCTACCCCCTGCTATTGTACCCAATGTACGTTCTATACTTGCCTCCACCTACCCCCTGCTATTGTACCCACTGTACGTTCTATACTTGCCTCCACCTACCCCCTGCTATTGTACCCACTGTACGTTCTATACTTGCCTCCACTCACCCCCTGCTATTGTACCCACTGTATGCTTTATACTTGTCTCCACTTACCCCCTGCTGCTGTACCCACTATAGCCTCCACTTGATCCCTTGTTTTTACTGTCTATGTATGCTGGGAGAACTAGATTATGTTTTTTGAGAAAAGAAGAAAAGGAGTTTAGAAGCCCTAGACGAAGTAGGATAAGAGAGAGAGAGAGAGAGAGAGAGAGAGAGAGAGAGAGAGAGAGAGAGAGAGAGAGAGAGAGAGAGGCATGATGTGGGAGAAAAGAAGAAGTCAGACTAGGCTGTGGAACTGGAAAGGAGGAAGAACGAAAAGATGACCTGCTCAGTAAAATGCTGCAGAAGAGCAGTTTTGTGAGAGATTGTGATTTCTCTCAGCTGTATGAGAGCTACGATTACACATGGACCTCCGTGGTGTAGGGGTCAGCGTTCCTGACCGTGACGTATTCACGGGCCGCCCAGGGTCTCAGCACATAGGTTCGAATCCTGGTTGTGGCAGTCGGTCCACAGTCAACCCAGCTCTTCCTCCTTCCCTAGGGGTTGGTCGATGAAATGAGCACTTATGATATATATATATATATATATATATATATATATATATATATATATATATATATATATATATATATATTCCTGGGGATAGAGGAGAAAGAATACTTCCCACGTATTCCCTGCGTGTCGTAGAAGGCGACTAAAAGGGAAGGGAGCGGGGGCTGGAAATCCTCCCCTCTCGTTTTTTTTTTTTTTTTCAAAAAGAAAGAACAGAGAAGAGGGCCAGGTGAGGATATTCCCTCAAAGGCCCAGTCCTCTGTTCTTAACGCTACCTCGCTATCGCGGGAAATGGCGAATAGTATGAAAAAAAAAAAAAAAAAAAAAAAAAAAAAATATATATATATATATATATATATATATATATATATATATATATATATATATATATGATATGTACCGATGTACCTTGTGATATGCACCTATGATATATATGTGTAAAGATAACTGGCCAGTTACAGAAAGTCTGGCCCGTTTTCTGGCGTGTCAGAAGTGGCACAGATCGAGTGTTTGTGTTGATCTGACTGTATGGGTGTCTTTAGGATGACGTGTGTGTGTGTGTGTGTGTGTGTGTGTGTGTGTGTGTGTGTTGTGTATTATGTGTGTGTTGAGTATGATGTGTGTGTGTGTGTGTGTTGTGTATGACATATGTGTCTGTGTGTATGTGTGTGTGTGTGTGTGTGTGTGTGTGTGTGTTGTGTATTATGTGTGTGTTGAGTATGATGTGTGTGTGTGTGTGTGTTGTGTATGACATATGTGTCTGTGTGTGTGTGTGTGTCTGTGTGTGTGTCTGTGTGTGTGTCTGTGTGTGTGTGTATGATGTGTGTGTGTTTGTGTGTGTGTGTGTCTGTGTGTGTGTGTGTGTGTGTGTGTGTGTGTGTGTGTGTGTGTCTGTGTGTCCAGTATACGAGAAACTGACAATGAGGGAGGCGAGTGGGTCATTGAATCCAGATTTGTGTTTCAAGTTTCAGAATATTTATTGTCCAGATATACATAGTTTTAATATGAGTGAAGGACGCGTATGTGAGGGTTAGGTGCCAATGAAATCCCGGATAGGCTTTAAAAAGATCAAATAGATTTACTATATGAGTGGCGACCACGAAGTGAATAATGGAGACACCAAAACTGATCATGCGATGCGAATGAAGCAGTGACACTATTTCTACGAGGGGTTCTATTGCGACCGTTCTCTCCGGCAGAAAGTTAATAGCACGACAGGGACGTTATGTCGTGCTTTTAGCTTATTCCCTTGATAGAGAGAACCAGATCAGAAATAATACAAAGGAGAATAGAATTGCATCCAGGGAAATGTTAAGTAGATTATCCAGTGGAAACCAGAGGGAATGTTAAGTCGGTGGTCTGACCAGACTCAAGGGCAGTCAATGACGTAAATGATTCTGCCAAATCCAAGTGGATTTATAAGTAAATATTCTAACCAGATCCAAGTGGATTTACATGGAACTTATCTAGACGCAAGATCGGACGCAGAGCTTAAGATGGAGTACAAGATGTGGAAGTATGTAATGAGAAGGTCAACGTGAGGTCAACGTAAGGTCAACATAAGCGAGCATAATGCAAGGGAGGATAAATGGAGGAGGAGGAGGAGGAGGAGGCTGTGCACAGAAAGCGAAGGCGTAACGAGAGAAAGATTAATTACGTGTTACTTTATTTCTTTTTTTTTCTGTCTTCCTCTTTTACTTTCCTCAAGGAACCTGAGCCTGGTACGTGACGACTCATGCTGGTAAACACAGGTGGTACACGAACCTGCTGCCGGGCTGGCTGTACAGGTGCTTGTGTGGTGCCAGACTGATCCTGGTAGGTATGGTACCATACTGATCCTGGTAGGTATGGTGCCATACTGATCTTGGTAGGTATGGTGCCATACTGATCCTGGTAGGTATGGTGCCATACTGATCTTGGTAGTTATGGTGCCATACTGATCCTGGTAGGTATGGTGCCATACTGATCCTGGTAGGTATTGTGCCATACTGATCCTGGTAGTTATGGTGCCATACTGATCCTGGTAGGTATGGTGCCATACTGATCCTGGTAGTTATGGTGCCATACTGATCTTGGTAGGTATGGTGCCATACTGATCCTGGTAGGTATGGTGCCATACTGATCTTGGTAGGTATGGTGCCATACTGATCCTGGTAGGTATGGTGCCATACTGATCTTGGTAGTTATGGTGCCATACTGATCCTGGTAGGTATGGTGCCATACTGATCTTGGTAGGTATGGTGCCATACTGATCCTGGTAGGTATGGTGCCATACTGATCTTGGTAGGTATGGTGCCATACTGATCTTGGTAGGTATGGTGCCATACTGATCTTGGTAGGTATGGTGCCATACTGATCCTGGTAGTTATGGTGCCATACTGATCTTGGTAGGTATGGTGTCATACTGATCCTGGTAGTTATGGTGCCATACTGATCCTGGTAGTTATGGTGCCATACTGATCCTGGTAGGTATGGTGCCATACGGATCCTGGTAGGTATGGTGTCATACTGATCCTGGTAGTTATGGTGCCATACGGATCCTGGTAGGTATGGTGCCATACTGATCCTGGTAGGTATGGTGCCATACTGATCCTGGTAGGTATGGTGCCATACTGATCCTGGTAGTTATGGTGCCATACTGATCCTGGTAGCTATGGTGCCATACTGATCCTGGTAGGTATGGTGCCATACTGATCCTGGTAGTTATGGTGCCATACTGATCCTGGTAGGTATGGTGTCATACTGATCCTGGTAGTTATGGTGCCATACTGATCCTGGTAGTTATGGTGCCATACTGATCCTGGTAGGTATGGTGCCATACTGATCCTGGTAGTTATGGTGCCATACTGATCCTGGTAGGTATGGTGCCATACTGATCCTGGTAGGTATGGTGCCATACTGATCCTGGTAGATATGGTGCCATACTGATCCTGGTAGTTATGGTGCCATACTGATCTCGGTAGGTATGGTGCCATACTGATCCTGGTAGTTATGGTGCCATACTGATCCTGGTAGTTATGGTGCCATACTGATCTTGGTAGGTGTGGTGCCATACTGATCCTGGTAGTTATGGTGCCATACTGATCCTGGTAGTTATGGTGCCATACTGATCTCGGTAGGTATGGTGCCATACTGATCCTGGTAGGTATGGTGCCATACTGATCTTGGTAGGTATGGTGCCATACTGATCCTGGTAGTTATGGTGCCATACTGATCTCGGTAGGTATGGTGCCATACTGATCCTGGTAGTTATGGTGCCATACTGATCTCGGTAGGTATGGTGCCATACTGATCCTGGTAGTTATGGTGCCATACTGATCCTGGTAGTTATGGTGCCATACTGATCTTGGTAGGTGTGGTGCCATACTGATCCTGGTAGTTATGGTGCCATACTGATCCTGGTAGTTATGGTGCCATACTGATCTCGGTAGGTATGGTGCCATACTGATCCTGGTAGGTATGGTGCCATACTGATCCTGGTGGTTATGGTGCCATACTGATCCTGGTAGTTATGGTGCCATACTGATCCTGGTAGGTATGGTGCCATACTGATCCTGGTAGTTATGGTGCCATACTGATCCTGGTAGTTATGGTGCCATACTGATCCTGGTAGGTATGGTGCCATACTGATCCTGGTAGTTATGGTGCCATACTGATCCTGGTAGGTATGGTGCCATACTGATCCTGGTAGATATGGTGCCATACTGATCCTGGTAGATATGGTGCCATACTGATCCTGGTAGTTATGGTGCCATACTGATCTGGTAGTTATGGTGCCATACTGATCCTGGTAGTATGGTGCCATACTGATCCTGGTAGTTATGGTGCCATACTGATCCTGGTAGGTATGGTGCCATACTGATCCTGGTAGGTATGGTGCCATACTGATCCTGGTAGTTATGGTGCCATACTGATCTCGGTAGGTATGGTGCCATACTGATCCTGGTAGGTATGGTGCCATACTGATCCTGGTAGTTATGGTGCCATACTGATCCTGGTAGTTATGGTGCCATACTGATCCTGGTAGGTATGGTGCCATACTGATCCTGGTAGTTATGGTGCCATACTGATCCTGGTAGTTATGGTGCCATACTGATCCTGGTAGGTATGGTGCCATACTGATCCTGGTAGTTATGGTGCCATACTGATCCGGGTAGGTATGGTGCCATACTGATCTGGTAGGTATGGTGCCATACTGATCCTGGTAGGTATGGTGCCATACTGATCCTGGTAGTTATGGTGCCATACTGATCCTGGTAGGTATGGTGCCATACTGATCTGGTAGTATGGGCCATACTGATCTGGTAGATATGGTGCCATACGGATGCTGGTAGGTATGGTGCCATACTGATCCTGGTAGATATGGTGCCATACTGATCTTGGTAGGTATGGTGCCATACTGATCCTGGTAGTTATGGTTCCATACTGATCCTGGTAGTTATGGTGCCATACTGATCCTGGTAGGTATGGTGCCATACTGATCCTGGTAGGTATTGTGCCATACTGATCCTGGTAGGTATGGTGCCATACTGATCCTGGTAGTTATGGTGCCATACTGATCCTGGTAGGTATGGTGCCATACTGATCCTGGTAGGTATGGTGCCATACTGATCCTGGTAGGTATGGTGCCATACTGATCCTGGTAGGTATGGTGCCATACTGATCCTGGTAGGTATGGTGCCATACTGATCCTGGTAGGTATGGTGCCATACTGATCTTGGTAGGTATGGTGCCATACTGATCCTGGTAGGTATGGTGCCATACTGATCCTGGTAGGTATGGTGCCATACTGATCCTGGTAGGTATGGTGCCATACTGATCCTGGTAGGTATGGTGCCATACTGATCCTGGTAGGTATGGTGCCATACTGATCCTGGTAGGTATGGTACCATACTGATCCTGGTAGGTATGGTGCCATACTGATCCTGGTAGGTATGGTGCCATACTGATCCTGGTAGGTATGGTGCCATACTGATCCTGGTAGGTATGGTGCCATACTGATCCTGGTAGGTATGGTACCATACTGATCCTGGTAGGTATGGTGCCATACTGATCCTGGTAGGTATGGTGCCATACTGATCCTGGTAGGTATGGTGCCATACTGATCCTGGTAGGTATGGTACCATACTGATCCTGGTAGGTATGTGCCATACTGATCCTGGTAGGTATGGTGCCATACTGATCCTGGTAGGTTATGGTGCCATACTGATCCTGGTAGGTATGGTGCCATACTGATCCTGGTAGGTATGGTGCCATACTGATCCTGGTAGGTATGGTGCCATACTGATCCTGGTAGGTATGGTTGCCATACTGATCCTGGTAGGTATGGTGCCATACTGATCCTGGTAGGTATGGTGCCATACTGATCCTGGTAGTTATGGTGCCATACTGATCCTGGTAGGTATGGTGCCATACTGATCCTGGTAGGTATGGTACCATACTGATCCTGGTAGGTATGGTGCCATACTGATCCTGGTAGGTATGGTGCCATACTGATCCTGGTAGGTATGGTGCCATACTGATCCTGGTAGTTATGGTGCCATTACTGATCCTGGTAGATTATGGTGCCATACTGATCTTGGTAGTTATGGTGCATACTGATCTTGGTAGGTGTGGTGCCATACTGATCATGGTAGGTATGGTGCCATACTGTCCTGGTAGTTATGGTGCATACTGATCTTGGTAGTTATGGTGCCATTACTGATCCTGGTAGTTATGGTGCCATAACTGATCCTGGTAGTTTTGGTGCCATACTGATCCTGTTAGGTATGGTGCCATAACTGATCCTGGTAGTTATGGTGCCATACTGAACCTGGTAGGTATGGTTGCCATACTGATCCTGGTAGATATGGTGCCATTACTGATCCTGGTAGGTATGTGCCATACTGATCCTGGTTAGATATGGTGCCATTACTGATCTGGTAGTTATGGTGCATACTGATCTTGGTAGTTTTGGTGCCATACTGATCTTGGTAGGTATGGTGCCATAACTGATCCTGGTAGATTATGGTGCCATACTGATCATGGTAGATATGGTGCCATAACTGATCTCGGTAGGTATGGTGCCATACTGATCCTGGTAGTTATGGTGCATACTGATCTTGGTAGTTTTGGTGCCATACTGATCCTGGTAGTTATGGTGCCATACTGATCATGGTAGATATGGTGCCATAACTGATCCTGGTAGTTATGGTGCCATTACTGATCTGGTAGGTATGGTGCCTTACTGATCCTGGTAGATATGGTGCCATACTGATCCTTGGTAGGTATGGTGCCTACTGATCCTGGTAGATTATGGTGCCATACTGATCTGTAGTTATGGTGCCATACTGATCTTGGTAGGTATGGTGCCATACAGATCCTGGTAGTTATGGTGCATACTGATCCTGGTAGGTAATGGTGCCATACTGATTCCTGGTAGATATGGTGCCATTACTGATCTGGTAGGTATGGTACCATACTGATCCTGGTAGGTATGGTAACCATACTGATCCTGGTAGATTATGGTGCCATACTGATACCTGGTAGATATGGTGCCATACTGATACCTGGTAGATATGGTGCCATACTGATACCTGGTAGATATGGTGCCATACTGATACCTGGTAGATATGGTGCCATATGATCTTGGTAGGTATGGTGCCAATACTGATCCTGGTAGGTATGTGCCATACTGATCCAGGTAGGTATGGTGCCATAACTGATCTCGGTAGTTATGGTGCCATACTGATCCTGTAGTTATGTGCCATACTGATCCAGGTAGGTATGGTGCCAAACTGATCCTGGTAGATATGGTGCCATAACTGATCCTGGTAGTTATGGTGCCATACTGAACCTGGTAGGTATGGTGCCAGACGGATCCTGGTAGGTATGGTGCCATATGATCCTGGTAGTTATGGTGCCATTACTGATCTGGTAGTTATGGTGCCATACTGTCCTGGTAGTTATGGTGCCATACTGATCCTGTAGTATGGTGCCATACTGTCCTGGTAGTTATGGTGCCATACTGATCCTGGTAAGGTATGGTGCCATATGATCCTGGTAGGTAATGGTGCCATACTGATCATGGTAGGTATGGTGCCATACTGATCATGGTAGATATGGTGCCATATGATCCTGGTAGGTAATGGTGCCATACTGATCATGGTAGGTATGGTGCCAATACTGATCCTGGTAGGTAATGGTGCCATACTGATTCCTGGTAGTTATGGTTGCCATACTGATCTGTAGTTATGGTGCCATACACACCTATATATATATCTATTTATTTTTTCATTTATCATACTTTGTCGCTGTCCCCGCGTTAGTGAGGTAGCGCAAGGAAACAGACGAAAGAATGGCCCAACCCACCCACATACACATGTATATACATACACGTCCACACACGCACATATACATACCTATACATTTCAACGTTTATATACATACTATATATACTATATATACATACACAGACATATACATATATACACATGTGCATAATTCATACTTGCTGCGTTTATTCATTCTTTTCTCCACCCCGCCACAGATGAAATGACATCCCCCTTTCCCCGCACGCGCGCGAGGTAGCACTAGGAAAAGATAACAAAGGCCACATTCGTTCACACTAGGTCTCTAGCTGTCATGTATATTGCACCGAAACCACAGCTCCCTTTCCACATCCAGGCCCCACAAAACATTCCATGGTTTACCCCAAACGCTTCACAATCCCTGGTTCAGTGCATTGACAGCACGTCAACCCCGGTATACCACATCGTTCCAGTTCACTCTATTCCTTGCACGCCTTTCACCCTCCTGCATGTTCAGGCCCCGATCGCTCAAAATCTTTTTCACTCCATCCTTTCACCTCCAATCTGGTCTCCCACTTCTCGTTCCCTCCACCTCTGATAGATATATCCTCGTTGTCACTCTTTCTTCACTCATTCTCTCCATGTGACCAAATCATTTCAATACACCCTCTTCTGCTCTCTCAACCACACTCTTTTTAGTACCACACATCTCACTTACCCTTTCATAACTTACTCGATCAAACCACCTCACACCACATACTGTCCTCAAGCATCTCATTTCCAGCACATCCACCCTCCTCCGCACAACTCTATCTATAGCCCACGCCTCGCAACCATATAACATTGTTGGAACCATTATTCCTTCAAACATACCTATTTTCGCTTTCCGAGATAATGTTCTCGCCTTCCACGCATTTTTCAACGCTCCCAGAACTTTCGCCCCCTCCCTCACACTGTGACTCACTTCCGCTTCCATGGTTCCATCCGCTTCCAAATCCACTCCCAGATGTCTAAAACGCTTCACTTCCTCCAGTTTTTCTCCATTCAGACTTACCTCCCGCTTGACTTGTCGCTCAACCATACTGTACCTAATAACCTTGCTCTTATTCACATTTACTATCAGCTTTCTTCTTTCACACACTTAACCAAACTCAGTCACCAGCTTCTGCAGTTTCTCACCCGTATCATCAGCGAATAACAACTGCCTCACTTCCCAAGCTCTCTCATCCACAACAGACTGCATACTTGCCCCTCTTTCCAAAACTCGTGCATTCACCTCCCTAACAACCCCATCCATAAACAAATTGAACAACCATGGAGACATCACGCACCACTGCCACAAACCGACATTCACTGAGAACCAATCACTTTCCTCTCTTCCTACTCGTACACATGCCTTGCATCCTCGACAAAAATAACTTTTCACTGCTTCTAGCAACTTGCCTCCCACACCATATACTCGTAATACCTTCCACAGAGCATCTCTATCAACTCTATCATATGCCTTCTCCATATCCATAAATGCTACATACAAATCCATTTGCTTTTCTAAGTACCTCTCACATACATTCTTTAAAACAAACACCTGATATATACAAATGACCGATTGTTCTGCAGCTCTGGATATTGACCCATCTCCTCAGAAACCTAATGCAAAACCATCATACAGAAGTGAGTGTGCTACTGAGGAACTCTTGCACCTAGCCATCCACAACCTCACTCTGTCCACCTTCCCTGTTTCCTCACGCGAGACCTTCAGCTGCATGACGGAGACGCAGAGACAGCCACGAACACCACCCACCACCTCACACTACCTAGGCTCTGACCCGTCAGGCACTCTGTCGTGAAAACCTGTGTTACAGCTGACCCCCTGAAAGACACAGGTAATACGTACCTAACGACTAGATTTTGTCAAAGGGAAGGGCGAGCGCGTAGCGCTCACCGCAGGAGAATCCAGGTGTACGAGGAAAGAAGCCGTGTGAGCGTTTGAGGGATGGAGAGACTGTACGTTTGAGGACAGCTACCCTAGCTCCGGGAGTGACACTTGACAGCCACTGAAGTACTGGCACGATGCTCAACTGTCACTGACCCTACCCGATACCCAGGCGGGTAGTGCCGGTGATGTACTTCCATGGTCGGTGGCTGCCTCCGACCTACTGTCTACCAGAGAGAGAGAGAGAGAGAGAGCAAATATAAGAATTCTTCAGGCATGAGTTCCGGGTTTCTCTTCCGTTATGATCACTGCGTACCATTATTATTATTATTATTATTATTATTATTATTATTATTATTATTATCATTATTACTATTATCATTACCATTATTATTGTTATCATTATTATTATTATCATTATTATTATTATTATTATTATTATTATTATCATTATTATTATTATTATCATCATTACTATTATTATCATTATTATTATTATAATCATTATTATTATTACCATTATTATTGTTATTTTCATTATTATTATTATTATTAGTAGTAGTAGTAGTATTAGTATTATTATTACTGTTATTATCATTATTATTAGTGTTATTATTATTATCATTATTATTATTATTATTATTATTATTATTATCATTATTATTATTATCGTTGTTATTATTTTCACTTCAATATTGTCATAGTGAGCCAGGGTTGAGATAATCATGGCATATTGAGGGTAACAAGTGAACCAGGTGGTTATATGCATGACTCACTGATACCAGATGGTAACACACACACACACACACACACACACACACACACATGCCTAATGCCCTGATATACGACCATGACCTGTAATAACCAGTTTGGTGATGATTTAATGGGGGTACTTCAGCGTTGCTGCCATATATTTGTCAATGATGATAATGTTTTCCTCCGGGCTAGTAACGTATGGCATGTCACGCCCCACCTGGAATGATGAGTGATCACCTGACAGCTGGCCCGCCTGGAATGAGACAACGGGAAAATGAAAAAGTTTTACTTGGCATTTGAATGTCCACCACATTTATACTGTAGTTAGTGTTCACTAATGATGTTATTAAGTTACAGTGTTGAAGTCTGGTTAAGGCAATACCCTCAGTGAAGATATTGAAGAAAAACATGTATATGATAAATGAAGGAAGAAAACATATATATATGATAAGTGAAGGAAGAAAAACTTATATGCGATAAATGAAGGAAGGAAAACATATATGTAATAAATGAAGAAAAACATGTATGTGATAAATGAAGGAAGGAAGACATACATGTGATAAATGAAGGAAGGAAAACATATATGTAATGAATGAAGAAAAACATGTATGTGATAAATGAAGGAAAGAAAACATTCATGTGATAGATGAAGGAAGAAAAACATATATGTGATAAATGAAGGAAGAAAACATATGTGATAAATGAAGAAAAAGATGTGCGTGATAAATTGAAGGAAGGAAGACATAGATGTGATAAATGAGGGAAGAAAAACATGTGATAAATGAAGAAAACCATATATGTGATAGATGAAGGAAGAAAAACATATATGTGATAAATGAAGGAAGAAAACATATATGTGATAAATGAAGAAAAACATATGCGTGATGAATTGAAGGAAGGAAGATATAGATGTGATAAATGAGGGAAGAAAAACATGTGATAAATGAAGAAAACCATATATGTGATAGATGAAGGAAGAAAAACATATATGTGATAAATGAAGGAAGAAAAACCTCTCGGTGATAAATGCTCGTAATAGTGGTCATCCATCGTGTGAGACAGGCATAGCTAAACCCAGCGGTCACCCTGGAGCCATGGCCACGGTGTGGACGAACACAAGGACCACAAGAACACGACACAATCAACAAAAACCCTCACATTAACCCGAGAGGTCATAGTCAAGGATAGGGAGGCAATAGCCTCTGTTGTCTCTATACTGAATACATGGAGGCACTCAGCCCAGCTGTGTAACACGACCCAGTTGGATTGACAGTCTGAAGTCAGGTAGGGGGCCCAGCTAGGTTGACAGTCAGTCAAGTAGGGGGGCCCAGCTAGGTTGACAGTCAGTCAGGTAAGGGGCCCAGCTAGGTTGACAGTCAGTCAGGTAAGGGGCCCAGCTAGGTTGACAGTCAGTCAAGTAAGGGGGGCCAGTTAGGCTTCATAGCCAGTCAAAATCGGGGGCAGGCATGTTAGGTTCATAGCCAATCAGGCTAGGGGTCCAGCTAGGTTGACAGTCAGTCAGATCGGGGGCCAGTTAGGTTGACAGTCAGTCAGGTAGTGGACCAGGTGGGTTGATAGCTAGTCAGGTAGGGAACCTGTCTATAGGCAGTCAGTTAGGGAGCCTGTCAGTATCCAGTAAGGTAGGGAGCGTTTCTATAGCCAGTCAGCCTGGGGTCCTAACAATTAGCTAGGGCTCCTAACAATTAGCCAGGAGTCTTAACAATTAGCCAGGGGTCCTAACAGTTAACCAGGTGTCCTAACAATTAGTCAGGGGTCCTAACAGTTAGCCAGGGGTCCTAACAATTAGCCAGGGGTCCTAACAGTTAGCCAGGGGTCCTAACAGTTAACCAGGTGTCCTAACAATTAGCCAGGGGTCCTAACAGTTAGCCAGGGGTCCTAACAATTAGCCAGGGGTCCTAACAATTAGCCAGGGGTCCTAACAGTTAGCCAGGGGTCCTAACAATTAGTCAGGGGTCCTAACAGTTAGCCAGGGGTCCTAAAAGTTAGCCAGGGATCCTAACAATTAGTCAGGGGTCCTAACATTTAGCCAGGGGTCTAACAATTAGTCAGGGGTCCTAACAATTAGCCAGGGGTTCTAACAATTAGTTAGGGGTTCTAAAGAGTATCCAGAGGTCCTAGCAATTAGCCAGGTGTCCTAACAATTAGTCAAGGGTCCTAACAATTAATCAGGGGCCCTAACAGTTAGCCAGGGGTCCTAACCATTAGCCAGGAGCCCTAACAACTAGCTAGGGGCCCTAACAACTAGCTAGGGTCCCTAACAATTAGCCAGGGGCCCTAACAATTAACCAAAGGCCCTAACAGTTAGCCAGGGGCCCTAACATTAGCCAGGCGTTCTAAAGAGTATGCAAGTAGCCAGGTACCTCGCCAGAGCGTAAGTACAACGCTGCCCTGCAAGATGTGGGGTTATGCTCCGAACTACCCAGCAATTAGCTATTCTCTCTCTCTCTCTCTCTCTCTCTCTCTCTCTCTCTCTCTCTCTCTCTCTCTCTCTCTCTCTCTCTCTCTCTCCTCTCTCTCTCTCTCTCTCTCTCTCTCTCTCTCTCTCTCTCTCTCTCTCTCTCTCTCTCGAAGACGACGTAACCTGGGCTAACTACGTCTTCTGGCGAGATGGAAGGAAAAAACTGGTTTATTCTTAAGGAAGGAGGAGGAAAACGAGACCGTTTCTGAATGGGATGGAAGATAAAAATATATATATTTTTCTTAGGAAGGATGGTGGAAAATTTTTGCCTATTCTACAGCGGTATGGAGAACAGGTAGATAATTTTTGAGAAAGAAAGGGAAGTCATAGATAATTTTTGAGTCGGAGAGAGAAAAGGTAGATTATTTTTGAGTAGAATGAAGAAAAAAGTAAATTTTTGAGTGGGTTAGGAAAGGGTAGATCATTATTGAGCAGGATGGGATGAGGTAGATTGTTTGTGAGTAGAATGGAGAAAAAGGTAAATTAGTCTTCATTATAATGGGGATTAAGTAGATTATTCTTAAGTAATTTGGTGAAAATGTGGATTGCTCTCAAGTAGGATGGAGATAAGGTAGATTATTCTTGAACACGATAGAGATAAGGTAGATTATTCTTGAACAGGGTAGAGGTAAGGTAGATTATTCTTGAACAGGATCAGGTAAGGTAGATTATTCTTGAACAGGGTAGAGGTAAGGTAGATTATTCTTGAACAGGATCAGGTAAGGTAGATTATTCTTGAACAGGGTAGAGGTAAGGTAGATTATTCTTGAACAGGATCAGGTAAGGTAGATTATTCTTGAACAGGATACAGATAAGGTAGATTATTCTTGAACAGGGTAGAGATAAGGTAGATTATTCTTGAACAGGATACAGATAAGGTAGATTATTCTTGAACAGGGTAGAGATAAGGTAGATTATTCTTGAACAGGATACAGATAAGGTAGATTATTCTTGAACAGGGTAGAGATAAGGTAGATTATTCTTGAACAGGATACAGATAAGGTAGATTATTCTTGAACAGGGTAGAGATAAGGTAGATTATTCTTGAACAGGATAGAGATAAGGTAGATTATTCTTGAACAGGGTAGAGATAAGGTAGATTATTCTTGAACAGGATCAGGTAAGGTAGATTATTCTTGAACAGGGTAGAGATAAGGTAGATTATTCTTGAACAGGGTAGAGATAAGGTAGATTATTCTTGAACAGGATAGAGATAAGGTAGATTATTCTTGAACAGGATAGAGATAAGGTAGATTATTCTTGAACAGGATAGAGATAAGGTAGATTATTCTTGAACAGGATAGAGATAAGGTAGATTATTCTTGAACAGGGTAGAGATAAGGTAGATTATTCTTGAACAAGGTAGAGATAAGGTAGATTATTCTTGAACAGGGTAGAGATAAGGTAGATTATTCTTGAACAGGGTAGAGATAAGGTAGATTATTCTTGAACAGGGTAGAGATAAGGTAGATTATTCTTGAAGAGGATAGAGATAAGGTAGATTATTCTTGAAGAGGATAGAGATAAGGTAGATTATTCTTGAACAGGATAGAGATAAGGTAGATTATTCTTGAACAGGATAGAGATAAGGTAGATTATTCTTGAACAGGATAGAGATAAGGTAGATTATTCTTGAACAGGGTAGAGATAAGGTAGATTATTCTTGAAGAGGATAGAGATAAGGTAGATTATTCTTGAACAAGGTAGAGATAAGGTAGATTATTCTTGAACAGGATAGAGATAAGGTAGATTATTCTTGAACAGGGTAGAGATAAGGTAGATTATTCTTGAACACGATAGAGATAAGGTAGATTATTCTTGAACAGGGTAGAGATAAGGTAGATTATTCTTGAAGAGGATAGAGATAAGGTAGATTATTCTTGAACAGGATAGAGATAAGGTAGATTATTCTTGAAGAGGATAGAGATAAGGTAGATTATTCTTGAACAAGGTAGAGATAAGGTAGATTATTCTTGAACAGGGTAGAGATAAGGTAGATTATTCTTGAACAGGGTAGAGATAAGGTAGATTATTCTTGAACAGGGTAGAGATAAGGTAGATTATTCTTGAACAGGGTTGAGATAAGGTAGATTATTCTTGAACAGGATAGAGATAAGGTAGATTATTCTTGAACAGGATAGAGATAAGGTAGATTATTCTTGAACAAGGTAGAGATAAGGTAGATTATTCTTGAACAAGATAGAGATAAGGTAGATTATTCTTGAAGAGGACACAGAAGAGGTAGATGATTATATATGCGTAAGATGGTGAACTGGTAGATAATATTTTCTAAGATAAGGAAAAAAACTTGATTATTTATGAGCAGAATAACAGGGAACCATGGACCATTCTTGAACATGATGAGAGAAAACCGTAGATTATCCTTGAACAGGATGACAGAAGAACTAGATTATATTTGAGCATCATTAATGTCATTACAGCCACTGCATTCCTCCACACTTCTACCCTAAGATCACCTGTATCTACCAAACAAGTATTGAGATGACGTATTCCATACAACCCAGACCAGGACGAAGACCCACTCGTCAGGTCACACCTCTGGTGGTATGGACGAAGACCCACTCGTCAGGTCACACGTCTGGTGGTATGGACGATCTCAGAGTGTCAACATGGACGGGTTCCTCTCACTCAGTGGTACACTGAGGAGTTCCTTATCATTCACCCGACGGTCCTCACTCCTCGTTGGTAGGAGCAGTTGGCACCTGCTTCACTTGTGAGGGAGGCAGAGCGCCTCACTGGTTGATCCACAGTGGCAGGGACACACACACACACACACACACACACACACACACACACACACACACACACACACACACACACACACACGCACGCGCGCGCGCGCACACACACACACAGACAGAGCCCTCGAGAACAGTGGGCGAAGTGATCATACCCGTAGAAGGGAGGGAGGAGGGAGGGTGACGGCATGACGGCGGAGGAGATGGTTTAGTCCTGAGTGATCGCAGGAGAGTTGCTATAAGGCGGAGGACTGTTGATTCCTCTGTAGCTGGCTGTCTGGCAAGCCACTCCAGTCCTGTATGAGTAGAAATCTGATGTACTTGCTCCAGAAGGGCGATCCACAACTGTTGCAAGACGTCTCGACCATCGGACAACAGCAACGCAGCGACCTTTGTCTAACGTCCCTGGGTTCCAGCTCACAAGAAAGCTCTTCGTCTCTCTCTCTCTCTCTCTCTCTCTCTCTCTCTCTCTCTCTCTCTCTCTCTCTCTCTCTCTCTCTCTCTCTCTTTGGGAACTTGAGTGATGGACGCGTCTTGGAAAGACGTGTACCACAAGACCCACCGTCGTGGGGGAACTGTAGATCAGAAGTGGCTGAGGATGAACCGTGGTAGGTGGGGGTGTGGTGTTGACTGTGTCACAACGTAGGGGAACCATCTCCATTCTGACCCACTTGGAAGCATACGTTCTCATCTCCATTCTGAAGTACATGGCACAGAGGTAAAACCAGAGGAAAAAAAATGAAGAGAAAGAGTTCGTACGTTTGATAATAACTCAAATTCCTTGTAGCAAAATGTGTTAGTAACCTTCACCTTCCTGGTGGGTAGACTGCAGTTAATGTAGGTAGACTGTATGTATGAATTAGATCACGTAGGTAGACTGTAGACCATTTTACTCCTGTTTTACTTACCGTCTCACTGAACCCCCGTCCTGTACTTTGATCTGGACGGGAAACACCACAGAAACTTTACCTGACATGGTGTGTGTGTGTGTGTGTGTGTGTGTGTGTGTGTGTGTGTATGTTGTTAGATGTAACGAGTGACAACTTGCTGGAGGTCAGCGAACTACAACCAGTGGTACACACGTCAGACAACTGCCATAGAGAGTTGATTTCTTGATATCAACCTCGAATTGATTTCTGTATGTTTATGTTGACTTTTGAACCCAAGTTATGCATATTCTTGGCATTGACTCCACATCTACGTATGTCTTTTTCAGTCGCTGGTTGAATTTGGCGTTCTCTAGTAAACAGCAGAGCATGGGATAACTTGATAACACAAGGCCTGATGGTCTATGACCAGGTTATCTGCTGGAGGACAGTAATAGTATACCCTCATGGCTGTACATGGGAAAGCCAGATAACACAAGACCTGATGGTCTATGACCAGGTTATCTGCTGGAGGACAGTAATAGTATACCCTCATGGCAGTACATGGGAGTGAGGCCAGATAACACAAGACCTGATGGTCTATGATCAGGTTATCTGCTGGAGGACAGTAATAGTATACCCTCATGGCAGTACATGGGAAAGCCAGATAACACAAGACCTGATGGTCTATGACCAGGTTATTTGCTGGAGGACAGTAATAGTATACCCTCATGGCAGTACATGGGAGTGAGGCCAGATAACACAAGACCTGATGGTCTATGACCAGGTTATCTGCTGGAGGACAGTAACATACAGATAAGGCATAAGACAACAAAGCAGATGACTCGCCTTCACCCACCATTCCCTCCGGACCACCAGCCACCAGGAAGGTATACATATGAAGGAACTCCACGTAGCATGACATAGAGGATATACTGGCGTTTATATCTTATAGAAAATGATGACTGGCGAATACATTCTCATCTAATTACATCCGTCGGACACATTGTGGGTGGACGGACCTCAAACGCTAGTCTGGAAAGACAAAAGGAGTTGGAGATACGTGCGCGGGTTGAAATAACGTGGCGGGTGGTGATTCATGCGACGACGTCAACACACCCCCGTCCCTCCCATCACCGGATTGAGGAAGTGGACACACACACACACACACACACACACACACACACACACACACACACACGCGCGCACAGAGTCACTTCCCTGACCGACGACGCTACGATGTTGGTCCACACTTGGTCACGTGAGGGGGTCACGAAGGTCACCACCAAACTCCTGACGAGGAAACCCTCCCTCGTCAGAGAAGTTATACCGTAATCAGTATACGTTTTGCCCCCCCCCCCCTCCCCACACACACACACACACACACACACACACACACTCACACACCACTACCACACACACACCACTACCACTTGCCTACCATAAAGCCATGACAGTTAAATGCAGCCGCACAGCAAGACAGAAGGTCATCGGCCGAGCGCTTTCCCTCCCTCCTTCCCTCCGTCCCTCCCTCCCTCCGTCCCTCCCTCCCTCCGTCCCTCCATCCCTCCGACCCTCCGTCCCTCCCTGCTTGCCTGCCATCATTTTTGAGCGGCGCGGGTCCGAGTCTTCGTGAACCGTGTACTTAGCGTCGTGATTATGTTGTCAGTGTGGAGTTGTAGTCCCTCCCGCTCATCGAACACTTCAGTTTACTTTCTGCCAACAGCTTGGAAAAGACCCAGTGGTGGATGTGCTTTGTGTGTGGTGGGGATGATTCCACTTGGCGTTTTCTTTGTATCCTTACGAGCAAAGGGGCATCATCATGGTGAGGTGTAGCGACGTAACGTCTAGCCCCGAGGTGCAGTGTGTAGACTCATGAGCAGTGGGAGGTATTGGTGGGTGGGTGTTTACGCGAGACATGGGTACCGAATCTGTGATTTCCATGTATGTCATAATGTCTGAATGTGTTTGTACGTACATATCTATCATTTATGGTACTTTCCTCAAGTAGATAAGCTACTCACCTCCCAACTCCCGCCCACCATTGATCCCCAGCGCCATCAACAACATCACAACCTTCTTTGTTGTTGTTACAACCAGTAGCTAAGCAGGCGGCCTTCTCCCTAACCCACATCACCTTCGTGACTACTTTGTCTCGTCACCAAAACTACCATCATTGTTTCCACCACTGCCACCGTCTCCCGCCACCATCACTACCTCTCCCGCTACCATAACTACTACAGTCATATCACAGCAACAGCTTCCACAGTCGCTGTTATCACTGTTATCACTGCTACAGCTACCACAGTCACTGATATCACTGCTACAGCTACCACAGTTACTGTTATCACTGCTACAGCTTTCACAGTCACTGTTATCACTGCTACAGCTTCCACAGTCACTCTTATCACTGCTACAGCTTCCACAGTCACTCTTATCACTGCTCCAGCTTCCACAGTCACTCTAATCATTGCTACAGCTTCCACAGTCACTGTTATCACTGCTACAGCTTCCATAGTTACTGTTATCACTGCTACAGCTTCCACAGTCACTGTTATCACTGCTACAGCTTCCACAGTCACTGTTTTCATTGCTACAGCTACCACAGTTAATGTTATCACTGCTACAACTTCCACAGTCTTTGTTATCACTGCTACAGTTTCCACAGTCACTGTTATCACTGCTACAGCTTCCACAGTCACTGTTATCATTGCTACAGCTACCACAGTCACTGTTATCACTGCTACAGCTTCCACAGTCACTTTTATAATTGCTACAGCTTCCACAGTCACTTTTATCACTGCTACAGCTTTCACAGTCACTGTTATCACTGCTACAGGTTACACAGTTACTACCTCAGCCACGCACTTCAGCTCTGTTCTTACCATCGAACGCTGTGGTGGGAGCTCCAATCCAGTCCACCCGGCTGTGGGTTTAGTATAGAAAGCAAAGAACGCCCTTGGGTATGACGGCACGACCCTGGAGTACAACATTACGACCCCTGAACACGACCGTACGACCCTTAGGTATGAAGACATGACCCTTATGTACGACAGTATAACCCTTGAACACAACGGTACGACCTCATGGGTACAGTGAACTTGTCTTTTGATATGACCGATTCATTCATACCGGGGGTCGTCCATACCATCGTGATCAAGGGTCGTACCTCGCGGGGTCGTCCCTCCATGCACAAGAGCTCACACGGGGAAACACGTCGTGTATCTGTTCACCACCACTGAACACGGCGATCGCCTGTCCGAACCGACGTCTTGGTGTGACATTTACATGGCATTTACAGGGTGTGTAAATGGAAGTCAATTGGTGTAAATCCCAACTGCTGACCTGACTAGAGAGCTTTATTTACGACCTGATATATAGATGTGCAGATATGACAGTGCCATTTTGTACATTCAACACTCTTATCTTTCTTATCACTTTGCTTTCAGGTATGATATGAACGTGAACCTGCTGATTGATAAGGTGAGTTTCTTATGCTTTGAATAATTCGAACATACATACGTATATATATATATATATATATATATATATATATATATATATATATATATATATATATATATATATATATATATAAATATATATATATATATATATATATATATATATATATATATATATATATATATATATATATATATATATATATATATATATATATATATATATTTTTTTTCTTTTTTTTTGGCTTTGTCGCTGTCTCCCGCGTTTGCGAGGTAGCGCAAGGAAACAGACGAAAGAAATGGCCCAACCCACCCCCATACACATGCATATACATACGTCCACACACGCAAATATACATACCTACACAGCTTTCCATGGTTCACCCCAGACGCTTCACATGCCTTGATTCAATCCACTGACAGCACGTCAACCCCGGTATACCACATCGCTCCAATTCACTCTATTCCTTGCCCTCCTTTCACCCTCCTGCATGTTCAGGCCCCGATCACACAAAATCTTTTCCACTCCATCTTTCCACCTCCAATTTGGTCTCCCTCTTCTCCTCGTTCCCTCCACCTCCGACACATATATCCTCTTGGTCAATCTTTCCTCACTCATTCTCTCCATGTGACCAAACCATTTCAAAACACCGTCTTCTGCTCTCTCAACCACGCTCTTTTTATTTCCACACATCTCTCTTACCCTTACGTTACTTACTCGATCAAACCACCTCACACCACACATTGTCCTCAAACATCTCATTTCCAGCACATCCATCCTCCTGCGCACAACTCTATCTATAGTCCACGCCTCGCAACCATACAACATTGTTGGAACCACTATTCCTTCAAACATACCCATCTTTGCTTTCCGAGATAATGTTCTCGACTTCCACACATTCTTCAAGGCTCCCAGAATTTTCGCCCCCTCCCCCACCCTATGATCCACTTCCGCTTCCATGTTTCCATCCGCTGCCAGATCCACTCCCAGATATCTAAAACACTTTACTTCCTCCAGTTTTTCTCCATTCAAACTCACCTACCAATTGACTTGACCCTCAACCCTACTGTACCTAATAACCTTGCTCTTATTCACATTTACTCTTAACTTTCTTCTTTCACACACTTTACCAAACTCAGTCACCAGCTTCTGCAGTTTCTCACATGAATCAGCCACCAGCGCTGTATCATCAGCGAACAACAACTGACTCACTTCCCAAGCTCTCTCATCCCCAACAGACTTCATACTTGCCCCTCTTTCCAAAACTCTTGCATTCACCTCCCTAACAACCCCATCCATAAACAAATTAAACAACCATGGAGACATCACACACCCCTGCCGCAAACCTAAATTCACTGAGAACCAATCACTTTCCTCTCTTCCTACACGTACACATGCCTTACATCCTCGATAAAAACTTTTCACTGCTTCTAACAACTTGCCTCCCACACCATATATTCTTAATACCTTCCACAGAGCATCTCTATCAACTCTATCATATGCCTTCTCCAGATCCATAAATGCTACATACAAATCCATTTGCTTTTCTAAGTATTTCTCACATACATTCTTCAAAGCAAACACCTGATCCACACATCCTCTACCACTTCTGAAACCACACTGCTCTTCCCCAATCTGATGCTCTGTACATGCCTTCACCCTCTCAATCAATACCCTCCCATATAATTTGCCAGGAATACTCAACAAACTTATACCTCTGTAATTTGAGCACTCACTCTTATCCCCTTTGCCTTTGTACAATGGCACTATGCACGCATTCCGCCAATCCTCAGGCACCTCACCATGAGTCATACATACATTAAATAACCTTACCAACCAGTCAACAATACAGTCACCCCCTTTTTTAATAAATTCCACTGCAATACCATCCAAACCTGCTGCCTTGCCGGCTTTCATCTTCCGGAAAGCTTTTACTACCTCTTCTCTGTTTACCAAATCATTTTCCCTAACCCTCGCACTTTGTACACCACCTCGACCAAAACACCCTATATCTGCCACTCTGTGTGGGTTGATTAGAAAGGGTAGTGAGTGGTGGGATGAGGAAGTAAGAGTATTAGTGAAAGAGAAGAGAGAGGCATTTGGACGATTTTTGCAGGGAAAAAATGAAATTGAGTGGGAGACGTATAAAAGAAAGAGACAGGAGGTCAAGAGAAAGGTGCAAGAGGTGAAAAAAAAGGGCAAATGAGAGTTGGGGTGAGAGAGTATCATTAGATTTTAGGGAGAATAAAAAGATGTTCTGGAAGGAGGTAAATAAAGTGCGTAAGACAAGGGAGCAAATGGGAACTTCAGTGAAGGGCGCAAATGGGGAGGTGATAACAAGTAGTGGTGATGTGAGAAGGAGATGGAGTGAGTATTTTGAAGGTTTGTTGAATGTGTTTGATGATAGAGTGGCAGATGTAGGGTGTTTTGGATATATATATATATATATATATATATATATATATATATATATATATATATATATATATATATATATCTTTCTTTTTTTCATACTATTCGCCATTTCCCGCGTCTGCGATGGGTAGCGTTAAGAACAGAGGACTGGGCCCTAGAGGAAAAATCCTCACCTGGCCCCCTTCTCCGTTCCTTCCTTTGGGAAAAAAAAAAAAAAAAAAAAAAAAAAAAAGAGAGGGGAGGATTTCCGGCCACCCGCTCCTCCCTTTTAGTCGCCTTTACGACACGCAGGGAATACGTGGGAAGTATTCTTTCTCCCCTATCCCTATTATATATATATATATAAACTGTTTAACAGTTTGGCAGCTAATTAATTAGTTTACATCCTATATCATGTGTATGTTTGTTATATATATATATATATATATATATATATATATATATATATATATATATATATATATAAATGCGGGAAATGGCGAATAGTATGAAAGTATATATATATATATATATATATATATTATATATATATATATATATATATATATATATATATTATATATATATCCCTGGGGATAGTGGAGAAAGAATACTTCCCACGTATTCCTGCGGTGTCGTAGAAGGCGACTAAAAGGTGATGGGAGCGGGGGGGCTGGAAATCCTCCCTTCATTCTTTTTTTTTTAACTTTCCATAGAAGGAACGAGAAGGGGGCAGGTGAGGGATATTCCCTCAAAGGCCCAGTCCTCTGTTTCTTAGGCTACCTCGCTAACGCGGGAAATGGCGAATAGTTTAAGAAGAAACTGAAAGATATATATATTATATATATATTATATATATTATATATTATATATATTATATAGTATTTATATATATATTATTAATCATAACTGCGCAAACTAACATTATATAACTTTACTGTAATTCTGTGAAACGTATGTTCAGTGAGAAACATTGTAGATTAAACAAATTTTTTTAGTTTTTGAAATTTAGTTTGTAATCTGTAATATGAACATGTAATATCATTTAACTGTATATCTAATTGGGAAAATATAACTTATATGAATGACGTAATGCTATAATGATAACGACGATTTATATGTAACGGTATAATTCTAATCTGAGAGAATCTGGATGCGTTACGTGACATCTGTGTTATAATGTGTTAGATCTTAATGTTTATATTGTTTATCTGTACCTGCTTCTGATCTGGGTAGCGTTTTATGAAATGTTGTGTTGTACGTGTGTGTGTATGTGTTGTAGTGTGTGTGTTGTATGAATCTGTAGTTGTAGTGTGTGTTAATGTGTGTGTGTGTGGTGTATGAAGTGTGTACTGTGTGTGTGTGTTGTGGTTGTAATTGTGTGGTTGTGTGTATCTGTGTGTGTGTGATGTATGTGTGTAATAGTTGTCTGTGTGTGTACTGTGGTGTGATGTTGTGTGTGTAACTGATGTGTGTATGTGTGTTGTGTGTGGTGTTGTACTGTAGTTGTGAATCTGTGTGTGTGTGTGTGTGTTGTTGTGTGTGTGTTGTACTTCGATAATGACTGAATTCATTGAGACCAGTCGTTTAATAAAAGAAACTGAATAAGATAAGAAAAACTAAGGAAGTAATCTTAAGGTTTCTGAGAGGTGAAAACTTGTCGTTCAAGAAGGTTGTAATCTGGAGGTTGTAAACTGTAGGTTGTAATCTGTAGGTGTAAACTGTAGGTTGTAATCTGTAGGTGTAAACTGTAGGTTGTAATCTGTAGTAATAACTGTAGTTGTAATCTGTAGGTATAACTGAGTTGTAACTGTAGGTTAAACTGTAGGTTGTAATCTGTAGGTATAAACTGTAGGTTGTAATTGAGGTTGCAATCTGTAGGTTGTAATCTGTAGGTTGTAATCTGTAGGTTGTATCTGTAGGTTGTAAACTGTAGGTGTAATCTGTAGGTTGTATCTGAGGTTGTAATCTGTCGGTGTAACTGTAGGTTGTACAACTGAGGGTGTAAACTTAGGTTGTACTACTGTAGGTTGATAAATGTAGGTTGTAATCTGAGTGTAATCTGTAGGTTGCAATCTGTAGGTTGGGATCTGTAGGTGTAATCTGTAGGTTGTAATCTGTAGGTTGTAATCTGTAGGTTGTAATCTGTAGGTTGTAATCTGTAGGTTGTAAACTGTAGGTTGTAATCTGTAGGTTGTAATCTGTAGGTTGTAAACTGTAGGTTGTAATCTGTAGGTTGTAATCTGTAGGTTGTAATCTGTAGGTTGTAAACTGTAGGTTGTAATCTGTAGGTTGTAAACTGTAGGTTGTAATCTGTAGGTGATAAACTGTAGGTTGTAATCTGTAGGTTGTAAACTGTAGGTTGTAATCTGTAGGTTGTAATCTGTAGGTTGCAATCTGTAGGTTGTAAACTGTAGGTTGTAAACTGTAGGTTGTAAACTGTAGGTTGTAAACTGTAGGTTGTAATCTGTAGGTTGCAATCTGTAGGTTGTAAACTGTAGGTTGTAAACTGTAGGTTGTAATCTGTAGGTTGTAATCTGTAGGTTGTAAACTGTAGGTTGTAAACTGTAGGTTGCAATCTGTAGGTTGTAATCTGTAGGTTGTAATCTGTAGGTTGTAATCTGTAGGTTGTAATCTGTAGGTTGCAATCTGTAGGTTGTAAACTGTAGGTTGCAATCTGTAGGTTGTAAACTGTAGGTTGTAATCTGAAGGTTGTAGACTGTAGGTTGTAAATGTAGGTTGTAATCTGTAGCTTGTAATCTGTAGGTTATAAACTGTAGGCTGTAATGTGAATGTTGTAATCTGGAGGTTGTAATATGTAGGTTATAAACTGTAGGTTGTAATCTGGAGGTTGTAATCTGGAGGTTATAGACTTTAGGTTGTAATCTGGAGGTTGTAATCTGGAGGTTGTAATCTGTAGGTTGTAAATTGTAGGTTGTAATCTGGAGGTTGTAACCTGGAGGTTGTAATCTGTATGTTCTCCGTGACTGGCTGGCCTCACAACAGGCAGGAGCGAACCCTGCATTAAGAGAGACACCCGGTCTTCCCCGGGAGGCGGGCCTCTCCTCCCTCCCTCCTGGGCTGAGACGCTCGACCGAGACAGAAGCATCGCCCGGGGAAAACACCGCAGTGTAGCCTGCCACTGATAGTGATGATAAGTCGTGTTGCTTCATTCACTGGAGTCGATATGACCTCAGCTGACGCCCGGAGAAGACAGGCACGAGGGGCGGGGGACCGTGTGTCCTGTGACGTCGTCATGACCTGTGATCGCCTGAGCCAGTCGGTGGTGGACGTAGTTTACCTCGTCACGTGGGCGTAATTAAGGTCGTCACAGTGCAAGGTTGGATAACATAGAAAACGAAACGAATCCAATGTACTGGTAGAGTGGTTGTTGGCAGTTTGGTAGAGGTAGTTTGGTAAGTCGCTCTACCTCGTTACGAACGTAAGAACTACCTCGTTAACAACGTAAAAACTACCTCGTTAACAACGTATAACCTACCTCGTTAAGAATGTAAAGACATAGATATATTAGTGAAGGTTTTGCGAACTTTATCCTTTTCAGCGGAGGGTGAAGGAGGATTTCAGCTACTACAAGTGAGGGATGTAGGGTGAAGGATCTACCTACTGAAGGCTTTTGAGGACGTGATTATCTTGGCTTCAGGACTAGAAGCTGGTGAGGAAATGTTATACAAGAGTTACAGAGTTACGAGAACGGTCGCAAAAAAGTAAAAAACATTGAAAATGATGAAAAATGTATAGTAGTCGTCCGGCATATTCTGCAGCCGGTGACGTTATGTTTGGGAGAATCAGGATCCGTGAGGCGTGGAGCAGGTTTGTTGTTTTTCTCCTCTAATTCTTATAGTTCCGGTCACGGACGAAGATCTTCATCGAGGCCACAGGCTATAAAGATGACATATAAAGATGGCTTAAGAGGTGGAACAGTTGGTCGAAGAGATTTGGATGAAAAGTGGAGAAGGAAAAAAAAACATATGAAAAAAAAGAAAGGGTCAGGTTGTGGTTGGTTATAAATAAAGACAGTGAGAAGGCAAAGAATTTTAAATGGAAGGTGTGTCTGGGGTTTGGGGGGAAGGTTAAAAGAAACACGCGTCACAACGCGTCACCTTTGTAATGGTCAAGAGTCACACGGTAATTACGTGACGCAGTAGCTAGTCCTGCGGTGCGTGGTTTACCTAATGGGTGGGAAGCAGACACCGGAATGTCGTATGTAGAAGAAGGTGGGAAGAACAGCACTGAAGTAAGGGGGGACATTGTAGAGGGTCGAGTTCTGAGGTCAGCATAGACGATGCCCTTTGCAACCCGACAATTTCGCGTGAGTATATGGCGATGGTTCCTCCTTAGATGTGAGAGCAGTGCTCCGTGTTAGGATGGATCAGTCCTGTGGAACATCTTCACACATCCCAAATTTCTTAGAGACAGACTTAGCAGCTGGGTGAAGTGGTTTCTGAGCGAGCATGAGCGTTATGTTGATACCAAGTGTGTTGATTGTGTCGAGGGATGGAAGTAAAGCGCCATCACTAGGGACTGGAAGGATGTGAGGTGTTCTTCGAGAGAAAATGGGTAAACACTGTGTTTTACATTCGTTCAACCCCATTAGTCGCGTCGATCCCACTGGGAACTTCGTTGGCGTCGCGCGAGTCTGTCCCACTGGGAATTCCTGTTCAAATTTGAGTTTGCAGAAGTGTGACGAGACGTAGATCAAACAGGAGAAGATGGAGCGGATTCGAAGTAATTGGAGAAATACAGCAGCAGTGCTGTGTCTTCAGCGTATGAGAGTACCTGGTTCACTACTGAAGAAAGGAACTTCCTTGAGGAAGAAGGAGGAAGAGCAGAGACGACAAGATAGACCCCTGATGGACAACAGTGTTGATGGGGAAAGAAAAAGAAATTAATCCATGAACATTAACAGTGGTGCCAGAGAGGAGGCTAGATATATGAAATCAGATGTAGGGAGGAAAGCCAAAAGAGGGGGAGCTTTAGTCCCCAACCCAGATCCCCAACAGAAGCATTCGATTCCCCATACTCTCTCAGAAAGGATGACCAGTCATTGGGAAGAGAATATAGGATATCACTGGTAAATTTGCGGCCTGTGGAACCCATCCTAATGTTGCAGAAAGAAAGCTGTAGGATTTCAGCATGATAAAGGCAATGGGAGTTGTTGAAATAGTCGAATACTCAGCAATCTAGTGAGTCATGATAACAGACAGGTAGTTCGGAAGCGTTAGAACGGTCACCTGTTCTTGGAATCATGTTTCCAAGATGAAAGGAAGAAAATTTTAGATTTTAAGCAGATTTAGAATAGACGAGCAAGCACAGGCGCAGCATCAGGGGCGCATTGCTTCAAAACGTGAGGAGGATGTCAGTATACATACTCTCTGTGAGCACAAACTTGTCCTTTGACAGTGATATACGAATGTAGATCTCCGGTCAAACTTGAGAACATGATGAGATGAATGCGTGGAAGCATCATCATGGAACAGCTGCGTCTGTGGGGAAAGCAAGATGATGGTGGAAGCAGCAGCAGCCGGGCGGTGCTCTACAGAGGAAAGATGGGTGGAGAGAGAGAGAGAGAGAGAGAGAGAGAGAGAGAGAGAGAGAGAGAGAGAGAGAGAGCTTACCTGTGTCAGTGAGATGTACAGTGTAAAGATCAGGGCCCGACAGAGTGTCTTGGTGCGGGCCGCTACTACAGCTGAGCTCCTCTGTCCCTGGGGATACAGGGGACAGGATAGTGCCTACGTATCTCATGCAAAATGATGTGTCTGTAACTGGGCGTAGATTCAAAGATCCTCTTGTGAGGAAACTGCTGAACAGATTGAACCCAAACCTTTAAGACACACTTGATATATTTCCCTCGACCACTTCTGATTTCGTGCTGATCTAGCATCCAACATGGTCGCCACTACCCATTATATCCCACTGCCTGAAAGAAAAGGATTTTATCTCGCGAACTCTTGATCGAATTCATCTGAAAGTTGACAAGAATGATGAGAAGACGGCCTTTTATCATGGCAACTTTTTTCATCAGATTGAAATTTCAACATAATTGTGTCAGACACAGTTGCTTCCTTTACTTTATCTGTAAATTTGTCATTTTTTTAATCCCTTCAGAAACCATATCCATGTGAGCTATAGACGTTGCACCTAAAGTCTTAAAAACCTCAGCTGCGCTCGTAACGTTCCTCATTGTGGAATCGAAGAGCCTTCCCTCTTCAAGGCTCCTACCGTCTTTGAATCGGGTATTGTGGATCCAGAACCCCATAATTTGTACTTCTTCCCGTTGCCTTATAGTCTATAGCAGCACCATGATCTTATCAACAGCCTTCCATATATGATCTGCCGAGTTAGGAGCACGTGTGTAGCCCCACACCAGCTGCCCTGACCCTCTTTCAGGAAAGAATTGTCGTGTGTGTGTGTGTGTGTGTGTGTGTGTGTGTGTGTGTGTGTGTGTGTAGAGAAATAGAATACCCCAACTTATTCAAGCGAGTTTTGAGAAGGACGTGGTTTTCACATAAATAGAACTGCATTCAGAGTTCAGCCCTACATATATTCTAATCTTCGAATCATTCCCATATTACTGCCTGTTGGTCATCAGTAGCTGTTTATCTATTGATGCCACGGGACACCTGGACGATAGATACCAGCCATCCTTAACACCCAAATACTGGGATCTGGTTACACGAATCTTCATGATTCCTGTTGAACATGAAAAGCCTTTGTACACACGAGACGTTCACATACAGGTTCATGGAGCCTTGGCTGTGCAAATGGATTCTATTTGGTGTTGACTAATAATTTTGATATCTGTTTTGTCTCTTATTTTCTTCTTGGGTTCATGGATTACGTACAGCAGCGTTAGCGAACTAATTCCTGGGACGTTATTATTAGTGTACGCTTGCGTACGTTCGAGGCATCACAGTGGTGTTTTGTGGTGAAAGTTTGTGAGACTGTGCCATTCTGAGAGGCCTTCCTTCAGTTCACACTTACAGGTAGCAGCATCAGTCGACTTGGTGGTGCAGCTTGCAGCTGTCTTGTGTCAAACCTGTGGCGCCGACAGTACGCGCCAACCTTGAGGTATGTGGTCACAATAGCTGGAGGAGAAAGGGTGTGGCCTCCATTTTCTATCCACACTGTCGTGTTCATACCCTCCCTCTGGATGTGTGAACAGGAAGGATGTTGCTGTAGATTCTGTGACCTGGGCTTAATGTGGTTCTTTGGATGTTCCTTCAAGGAACGATGCTGCTGACAGCGTTTGTAACACACACACACACACACACACACACACACACACACACGCACACAGGAAAGTGATTGGCTCTCAGCGAATGTCGGTTTGCGGCAGGGGTGCGTGATGTCTCCATGTTTGGTTAATTTGTTTATGGATGGGATTGTTAGGGAGGTGAATGCAAGAATTTTGGAGAGAGGGGCAAGTATGCAGTCTGTTGTGGATGAAAGAGCTTGGGAAGTGAGTGTTGTTCTCTGATGATACACCGCTGGTGGCTGATTCGGGTGAGAAACTGCAGAAGCTGGTGATTGAGTTTGGTAAAATGTGTGAAAGAAGAAAGCTGAGAGTAAATGTGAATAAGAGCAAGGTTATTAGGTACAGTAGGGTTGAGGGAGAAGTCGATTGAGAGTTACGTTTGAATGAAGACAAACTGGTGGAAGTGAAGTGTTTTAAATATCTGGGAGTGGATTTGGCAGCGGATGGAACCATGGAAGCGGAAGTGAGTCACAGGGTGGGGTAGGGGGTGAAAGTTCTGGGAGAGTTAAAAAAATGTGTGGAAGGCAAGAACATTATCTCGGAAAGCAAAAATGGGTATGTTTGAGGTAATAGTCGTTCCAACAATGTTGTATGGTTGCGAGGCGTGGGCTATAGAGAGGGTTAGGCGGAGGAGGGTGGATGTGTTGGAAATGAGATGATCGAGGACAATATATGGTGTGAGGTGGTTTGATCGAGTAAGTAATGAAAGGGTAAGAGAGATGTGTGGTAATAAAAAGAGTGTGTGGTTGAGAGAGCAGAAGAGGGTGTTTTGAAATGGTTTGGTCACATGGAGAAAATGAATGAGGAAAGCTTGACAAAGAAGATATATGTGTCAGAGGTGGAGGGAACGAGGAGAAGTGGGAGACCAAATTGGAGGTGGAAAGATGGAGTGAAAAAGATTTTGAGCGATCGGTGCCTGAACGTGCAGGAGGGTGAAAGGCGTGCAAGGAATAGAGTGAATTGGAACGATGTGGTATACCGGGGTCGACGTGCTGTCAGTGGATTGAACCAGGGCATTTAAAGCATCTGGGGTAAACCATGGAAAGTTTTGTGGAGCCTGGATGTGGAAAGGGAGCTGTGGTTTCGGGCATTATTGCATGACAGCTAGAGACTGAGTGTGAGTTGTCTTTTCCTAGCGCTACCTCGCACACATGAGGGGGGAGGGGGATGGTATTCCATGTGTGGCGAGGTGGCGATGGGAATGAATAAAGGCAGACAGTGTGAATTGTGTGCATGGGTATATATGTATGTGTCTGTGTGTGTATATATATGTGTACATTGAGATGTATAGGTATGTATAATTGCGTGTGTGGACGTGTATGTATATACATGTGTATGGGGATAGGTTAGGCCATTTCTTTCGTCTGTTTCCTTGCGCTACCTCGCAAACGCGGGAGACAGCGACAAAGCAAAATAAATAAATATATATATATATATATATATATATATATATATATATATATATATATATATATATATATTTATATATATATATATATATATATATATATATATATATATATATATATATATATATATATATATATATATATATATATATTATCCCTGGGGATAGGGGAGAAAGAATACTTCCCACGTATTCCCTGCGTGTCGTAGAAGGCGACTAAAAGGAAAGGGAGCGGGGGGGCTGGAAATCCTTCCCTCTCGTTTTTTTTTTTTTTTTTCACTTTCCAAAACAAGGAACAGAGAAGGGGGTCAGGTGAGGATATTCCCTCTAAGGTCCAGTCCTCTCTTCTTAACGCTACCTCGCTAATGCGGGAAATGGCGAATAGTATGAAAGAAAAAGATACAGATCATACAGCGCTGGTGGCTGATTCATGTGAGAATCTGCAGAAGCTGGTGACTGAGTTTGGTAAAGTGTGTGAAAGAAGAAAGTTAAGAGTAAATGTGAATAAGAGCAAGGTTATTAGGTACAGTAGGGTTGAGGGTCAAGTCAATTGGGAGGTAAGTTTGAATGGAGAAAAACTGGAGGAAGTAAAGTGTTTTAGATATCTGGGAGTGGATCTGGCAGCGGATGGAACCATGGAAGCGGAAGTGAATCATAGGGTGGGGGAGGGGGCGAAAATCCTGGGAGCGTTGAAGAATGTGTGGAAGTCGAGAACATTATCTCGGAAAGCAAAAATGGGTATGTTTGAAGGAATAGTTGTTCCAACAATGTTGTATGGTTGCGAGGCGTGGGCTATGGATAGAGCTGTGCGCAGGAGGGTGGATGTGCTGGAAATGAGATGTTTGAGGACAATGTGTGGTGTGAGGTGGTTTGATCGGGTAAGTAATGTAATGGTAAGAGAGATGTGTGGAAATAAAAAGAGCGTGGTTGAGAGAGCAGAAGAGGGTGTTTTGAAATGGTTTGGGCACATGGAGAGAATGAGTGAGGAAAGATTGACCAAGAGGATATATGTGTCGGAGGTGGAGGGAACGAGGAGAAGTGGGAGACCAAATTGGAGGTGGAAAGATGGAGTGAAAAAGATTTTGTGTGATCGGGACCTGAACGTGCAGGAGGGTGAAAGGCGGGCAAGGAATAGAGTGAATTGGATCGATGTTGTATACCGGGGTTGACGTGCTGTCAGTGGATTGAATCAGGGCATGTGAAGCGTCTGGGGTAAACCATGGAAAGTTGTGTGGGGCCTGGATGTGGAAAGGGAGCTGTGGTTTCGGGTATTATTGCGTGACAGCTGGAGACTGAGTGTGAACGAATGGGGCCTTTGTTGTCTTTTCCTAGTGCTACCTCGCACACGTGAGGGGGGAGGGGGATGGTATTCCATGTGTGGCGAGGTGGCGATGGGAATGAATAGGGGCAGACAGTGTGAATTGTGTGCATGGGTATATATGTATGTGTCTGTGTGTGTATATATATGTGTACATTGAGATGTATAGGTATGTATATTTGCGTGTGTGGGCGTGTGTGTGTGTACATTGTGTATGGGGGTGGGTTGTGCCATTTCTTTCGTCTGTTTCCATGCGCTACCTCGCAAACGCGGGAGACAGCGACAAAGCAAAATAAATATAATAAATGATATATATATATATATATATATATATATATATATATATATATATATATATATATATATATATATATATATATATTCTCCTCAGGGAAACATACAACAACACAACCCGTCATTAAAACAACAAAGGTCGTGGTCGTGTGGACATCCAGGTCACCACTTGACTTATGTCCTGGAGGGAGCAGGTCACCTGGAACCTGTAATACGCTTAAGTTCGTTAACGTCGACGACCCCGGCGGATAATTACGGAGGCAGTACCGACCAGCCACGCAGGAGGAGGAGGAGAGGATCCCTTTCATCGGTCAGCCACATCGTTATCCTGTCTGTTCCCTACGTACATCCTCCTGTGTTTGAGACCCGCATCCCCTGACGATGGTGGAGGCAGGTTGGGTGGGCGGGCGGGCGTCCTGGGGAGAGGGAGGGGGCGCCCCCGGACCCATGTGTGGGATATGGTTGTCCAATACAGCCTCGTTCTAGGAACATGTTGTTACCGCTTGGTTCTCCAGTTACCCCGGGGTGTCCCGGCTTGACGTGTGGCTGGAGAGGGGCGGTCGGAGGTGGTCAGTGCTCAGGTTGACGACGTAACACGATGTAGTGACTGACTGGGGCTGACTGGGGCGGGGAATGACCCTTCCCTCCAGCAGCCATACTGAGGTAGATGATCCCCACCAGGATATAGCTCGGCAGGAGATGGAGAAGACAGGTATCTTCAGGCTACGATTTGGGGAACATACTGTGTAAACATATGGTTTATATGATCTTCTCACCTTCCTTCATCGTTTCGTCAAAGGACTTGTCATATCAAAGGCGTCCACATTCCTCTGCTACTGGAGGTAGCGTAGCCAAGGAGCTGCGAGAGGCCGTAGAAAGAGGCCCTGGGTAACGCCAGAACCCGTATAGAATTTTTCGTTTAGAGTTTTTTCCTGGACGGCCTTAATGAATTCGAATACGCTTCTTACGAAAAAATTTCAGAGATATTTGCGAAAAGAAAAAAAAAATTGTGATGTTGTGGAAACATATTCTAGGGGAAAAAGACAATTTTTTTCTAGCATTACCATTTTCTTTTTAATAGGCGCGTGTCTCCGTCTGGATGCGTGGAGCCTGTGATTACTGCGGGCGGTAATGCCATATAATACCAAGGTTGGGCCGGAGGGTCGGAGCCATTCATGAAGGACCCTCGGAGGAGGAGGAGGAGGAGGTGGTAGAATCCATAAGGGTCCTGGGGAGTCCTTGTGATGCGATCCTCACCGTGTCATTACTGGAGAGGCGGCTAATTTGTGAGGTGTTGGCTGGCTCCTCAACCACTGGTAAATAACAGGGGAAGACCTGCTGCTTACTACCACTCTGTCTTCACCTCTCTGGTGTCGATGGTATTGTAGCCTGTGGCTAGCTTGTCCATTGGCTGGCATTACCGGACTCTGTTCTATCTTATTTCTTTCCACCCCTCCCCGCCACCTCATCTTCACCTCTGTGGTGTTAATAGTGTTATGGCCTGTAGCTGTCTTCGTCTGTTGGCTTGATCACCAGACTCCGTCTTATCATTGATCGACACCTTATCTTCACCTCTGTGGCGTTGATAGCATTATGGTCTATCTTGTCTATTAAGTTAGGTTATCGGTGTATGTCCTATCGTTATCTTCGACTCTGTGGTGCCGATAGCAGTAGCATGATAAAAGAGAGAGAGAGAGAGAGAGAGAGAGAGAGAGAGAGAGACCAAAAGAGCCAAACATCGATAAGGAAATAGATATTTGATAGACAAAATGACGCGAGAAACATCTTTAAACCATATGCAAAATCAAAAGTCTTATCTTAAAAAAGGAACGAGTAGAGTGGTTAACAGTGATAGGGTGTGGGTGTGGGTGGGTGTGTGGGTGTGGGTGTGGGTGTGGATGGGTGTGGGTGGGTGTGTGGTGTGGGGTGTGGGTGGGTGTGTGGGTGACTCTGAGAACGGGTTTGTCGTAAGCGGATCTGGATGTGTGGCTTGTGGTCCTTCCTGAACTCCTCAGGAGGATGAGAATAAGGAGGCAGCTCTCAGGCGTTGGTCACTGGTGTGACGAGGTAACCCTTCCAAGTGGGGGTTATGTATATATATATATATATATATATATATATATATATATATATATATATATATATATATATATTTTTTTTTTTTTTTTTTTTTTTGCTTTGTCGCTGTCTCCCGCGTTTGCGAGGTAGCGCAAGGAAACAGACGAAAGAAATGGCCCAACCCACCCCCATACACATGTATATACATACGTCCACACACGCAAATATACATACCTACACAGCTTTCCATGGTTTACCCCAGACGCTTCACATGCCCTGATTCAATCCACTGACAGCACGTCAACCCCGGTATACCACATCGATCCAATTCACTCTATTCCTTGCCCTCCTTTCACCATCCTGCATGTTCAGGCCCCGATCACACAAAATCTTTTTCACTCCATCTTTCCACCTCCAATTTGGTCTCCCACTTCTCCTCGTTCCCTCCACCTCCGACACATATATCCTCTTGGTCAATCTTTCCTCACTCATTCTCTCCATGTGCCCAAACCATTTCAAAACACCCTCTTCTGCTCTCTCAACCACGCTCTTTTTATTTCCACACATCTCTCTTACCCTTACGTTACTTACTCGATCAAACCACCTCACACCACACATTGTCCTCAAACATCTCATTTCCAGCACATCCATCCTCCTGCGCACAACTCTATCCATAGCCCACGCCTCGCAACCATACAACATTGTTGGAACCACTATTCCTTCAAACATACCCATTTTTGCTTTCCGAGATAATGTTCTCGACTTCCACACATTCTTCAAAGCTCCCAGAATTTTCGCCCCCTCCCCCACCCTATGATCCACTTCCGCTTCCATGGTTCCATCCGCTGCCAGATCCACTCCCATATATCTAAAACACTTCACTTCCTCCAGTTTTTCTCCATTCAAACTCACCTCCCAATTGACTTGACCCTCAACCCTACTGTACCTAATAACCTTGCTCTTATTCACATTCACTCTTAACTTTCTTCTTTCACACATTTTACCAAACTCAGTCACCAGCTTCTGCAGTTTCTCACATGAATCAGCCACCAGCGCTGTATCATCAGCGAACAACAACTGACTCACTTCCCAAGCTCTCTCATCCCCAACAGACTTCATACTTGCCCCTCTTTCCAAAACTCTTGCATTCACCTCCCTAACAACCCCATCCATAAGCAAATTAAACAACCATGGAGACATCACACACCCCTGCCGCAAACCTACATTCACTGAGAACCAATCACTTTCCTCTCTTCCTACACGCACACATGCCTTACATCCTCGATAAAAACTTTTCACTGCTTCTAACAACTTGCCTCCCACACCATATATTCTTAATACCTTCCACAGAGCATCTCTATCAACTCTATCATATGCCTTCTCCAGATCCATAAATGCTACATACAAATCCATTTGCTTTTCTAAGTATTTCTCACATACATTCTTCAAAGCAAACACCTAATCCACACATCCTCTACCACTTCTGAAACCACACTGTTCTTCCCCAATCTGATGCTCTGTACATGCCTTCACCCTCTCAATCAATACCCTCAAATATAATTTACCAGGAATACTCAACAAACTTATACCTCTGTAATTTGAGCACTCACTCTTATCCCCTTTGCCCTTGTACAATGGCACTATGCACGCATTCCGCCAATCCTCAGGCACATCACCATGAGTCATACATACATTAAATAACCTTACCAACCAGTCAATAATACAGTCACCCCCTTTTTTAATAAATTCCACTGCAAAACCATCCAAACCTGCTGCCTTGCCGGCTTTCATCTTCCGCAAAGCTTTTACTACCTCTTCTCTGTTTACCAATTCATTTTCCCTAACCCTCTCACTTTGCACACCACCTCGACCAAAACACCCTATAGCTACCATATATATATATATATATATATATATATATATATATATATATATATATATATATATATATATATATATTTATATATATATTATCCCTGGGGATAGGGGAGAATGAATACTTCCTACGTATTCCCTGCGTGTCGTAGAAGGCGACTAAAAGGGGAAGGAGCGGGGGGCTGGAGATCCTCCCCTCTCGTTTATAATTTTCCGACAGAAGGAACGGAGGGGTGGGCCAAGTGAGGATATACCCTCGAAGGCTCACTCCTCTGTTCTGAACGCTACCTTGCTAACGCGGGATAAGGCGAATATGTATGACAAAAAAGAAATATACATATATATATATTATTTATATTTATTTATTATACTTTGTCGCTGTCTCCCGCGTTTGCGAGGTAGCGCAAGGAAACAGACGAAAGAAATGGCCCAACCCCCCCCATACACATGTATATACATACGTCCACACACGCAAATATACATACCTACACAGCTTTCCATGGTTTACCCCAGACGCTTCACATGCCCTGATTCAATCCACTGACAGCACGTCAACCCCGGTATACCACATCGCTCCAATTCACTCTATTCCTTGCCCTCCTTTCACCCTCCTGCATGTTCAGGCCCCGATCACACAAAATCTTTTTCACTCCATCTTTCCACCTCCAATTTGGTCTCCCTCTTCTCCTCGTTCCCTCCACCTCCGACACATATATCCTCTTGGTCAATCTTTCCTCAGTCATTCTCTCCATGTGCCCAAACCACTTCAAAACACCCTCTTCTGCTCTCTCAACCACGCTCTTTTTATTTCCACACATCTCTCTTACCCTTACGTTACTCACTCGATCAAACCACCTCACACCACACATTGTCCTCAAACATCTCATTTCCAGCACATCCATCTTCCTGCGCACAACTCTATCCATAGCCCACGCCTCGCAACCATACAACATTGTTGGAACCACTATTCGTTTCAAACATACCCATTTTTGCTTTCCGAGATAATGTTCTCGACTTCCACACATTCTTCAAGGCCCCCAGAATTTTCGCCCCCTCCCCCACCCTATGATCCACTTCCGCTTCCATGGTTCCATCCGCTGCCAGATCCACTCCCAGATATCTGAAACACTTCACTTCCTCCAGTTTTTCTCCATTCAAACACACCTCCCAGTTGACTTGACCCTCAACCCTACTGTACCTAATAACCTTGCTCTTATTCACATTTACTCTTAACTTTCTTCTTTCACACACTTTACCAAACTCAGTCACCAGCTTCTGCAGTTTCACACATGAATCAGCCACCAGCGCTGTATCATCAGCGAACAACAACTGACTCACTTCCCAAGCTCTCTCATCCCCAACAGACTTCATACTTGCCCCTCTTTCCAAAACTCTTGCATTTACCTCCCTAACAACCCCATCCATAAACAAATTAAACAACCATGGAGACATCACACACCCCTGCCGCAAACCTACATTCACTGAGAACCAATCACTTTCCTCTCTTCCTACACGTACACATGCCTTACATCCTCGATAAAAACTTTTCACTGCTTCTAACAACTTTCCTCCCACACCATATACTCTTAATACCTTCCACAGAGCATCTCTATCAACTCTATCATATGCCTTCTCCAGATCCATAAATGCTACATACAAATCCATTTGCTTTTCTAAGTATTTCTCACATACATTCTTCAAATAAACACCTGATCCACACATCCTCTACCACTTCTGAAACCACACTGCTCTTCCCCAATCTGATGCTCTGTACATGCCTTCACCCTCTCAATCAATACCCTCCCATATAATTTACCAGGAATACTCAACAAACTTATACCTCTGTAATTTGAGCACTCACTCTTATCCCCTTTGCCTTTGTACAATGGCACTATGCACGCATTCCGCCAATCCTCAGGCACCTCACCATGAGTCATACATACATTAAATAACCTTACCAACCAGTCAACAATACAGTCACCCCCTTTTTTAATAAATTCCACTGCAATACCATCCAAACCTGCTGCCTTGCCGGCTTTCATCTTCCGCAAAGCTTTCACTACCTCTTCTCTGTTTACCAAATCATTTTCCCTAACCCTCTCACTTTGCACACCACCTCGACCAAAACACCCTATATCTGCCACTCTATCATCAAACACATTCAACAAACCTTCAAAATACTCACTCCATCTCCTTCTCACATCACCACTACTTGTTATCACCTCCCCATTTGCGCCCTTCACTGAAGTTCCCATTTGCTCCCTTGTCTTACGCACTTTATTTACCTCCTTCCAGAACATCTTTTTATTCTCCCTAAAATTTAATGATACTCTCTCACCCCAACTCTCATTTGCCCTTTTTTTCACCTCTTGCACCTTTCTCTTGACCTCCTGTCTCTTTCTTTTATACTTCTCCCACTCAATTGCATTTTTTCCCTGCAAAAATCGTCCAAATGCCTCTCTCTTCTCTTTCACTAATACTCTTACTTCTTCATCCCACCACTCACTACCCTTTCTAATCAACCCACCTCCCACTCTTCTCATGCCACAAGCATCTTTTGCGCAATCCATCACTGACTCCCTAAATACATCCCATTCCTCCCCACTCCCCTTACTTCCATTGTTCTCACCTTTTTCCATTCTGTACTCAGTCTCTCCTGGTACTTCCTCACACAGGTCTCCTTCCCAAGCTCACTTACTCTCACCACCCTCTTCACCCCAACATTCACTCTTCTTTTCTGAAAACCCATACAAATCTTCACCTTAGCCTCCACAAGATAATGATCAGACATCCCTCCAGTTGCACCTCTCAGCACATTAACATCCAAAAGTCTCTCTTTCGCACGCCTGTCAATTAACACGTAATCCAATAACGCTCTCTGGCCATCTCTCCTACTTACATAAGTATACTTATGTATATCTCACTTTTTAAACCAGGTATTCCCAATCATCAGTCCTTTTTCAGCACATAAATCTACAAGCTCTTCACCATTTCCATTTACAACACTGAACACCCCATGTATACCAATTATTCCCTCAACTGCCACATTACTCACCTTTGCATTCAAATCACCCATCACTATAACCCGGTCTCGTGCATCAAAACCACTAACACACTCATTTAGCTGATCCCAAAACACTTGCCTCTCATGATCTTTCTTCTCATGCCCAGGTGCATATGCACCAATAATCACCCACCTCTCTCCATCAACTTTCAGTTTTACCCATATTAATCGAGAATTTACTTTCTTACATTTTTATCACATACTCCCACAACTCCTGTTTCAGGAGTATTGCTACTCCTTCCCTTGCTCTTGTCCTCTCACTAACCCCTGACTTTACTCCCTAGACATTCCCAAACCACTCTTCCCCTTTACCCTTGAGCTTCGTTTCACTCAGAGCCAAAACATCCAGGTTCCTTTCCTCAAACATACTACCTATCTCTCCTTTTTTCACATCTTGGTTACATCCACACACATTTAGGCACCCCACTCTGAGCCTTCGAGGAGGACGAGCACTCCCCGCGTGACTCCTTCTTCTGTTTCCCATTTTAGAAAGTTAATACAAGGAGGGGAGGATTTCTGGCCCCCCGCTCCCGTCCCCTCTAGTCGCTTTCTACGACACGCGAGGAATACGTGGGAAGTATTCTTTCACCCTTATCCCCAGGGATAATATACACATATATACACATATACACATACACACACATATACATATATATACATATGAAAAATGTAAGAAACAATTTAGAAAAACTGAAACTTCTAGCTTGAAATGAATGAAAAAATGAATGGCACATAATGGTTCAACCTCTGGCTATGGAAAAAGGAAATGTATAATTTATTTGCACAAACGTCAATAGCAGTTCTCATCAATTTAACCACTGTATCAATAAGCTTCAATGTCTAAGCTACATTTTTCTCCAATTTCACTATATATATATATATATATATATATATATATATATATATATATATATATATATATATATATATATATATATACATATATATATGTATATATATATGTATATATATATATATATATATATATATATATATATATATATATATATATAGAGAGAGAGAGAGAGAGAGAGAGAGAGAGAGAGAGAGACTGTGTACAGAATGGAAAAAGGTGAGAACAATGGAAGTAAGGGGAGTGGGGGAGGAATGGGATGTATTTAGGGAATCAGTGATGGATTGCGCAAAAGATGCTTGTGGCATGAGAAGAGTGGGAGGTGGGCTGTTTAGAAAGGGTAGTGAGTGGTGGGATGAAGAAGTAAGAGTATTAGTGAAAGAGAAGAGAGAGGCATTTGGACGATTTTTGCAGGGAAAAAATGCAATTGAGTGGGAGAAGTATAAAAGAAAGAGACAGGAGGTCAAGAGAAAGGTGCAAGAGGTGAAAAAAAGGGCAAATGAGAGTTGGGGTGAGAGACTATCAGTAAATTTTAGGGAGAATAAAAAGATGTTCTGGAAGGAGGTAAATAGGGTGCGTAAGACAAGGGAGCAAATGGGAACTTCAGTGAAGAGCGTAAATGGGGAGGTGATAACAAGTAGTGGTGATGTGAGAAGGAGATGGAATGAGTATTTTGAAGGTTTGTTGAATGTGTCTGATGACAGAGTGGCAGATATAGGGTGTTTGGGTCGAGGTGGTGTGCAAAGTGAGAGGGTTAGGGAAAATGATTTGGTAAACAGAGAAGAGGTAGTAAAAGCTTTGCGGAAGATGAAAGCCGGCAAGGCAGCAGGTTTGGATGGTATATCAGTGGAATTTATTAAAAAAGGGGGTGACTGTATTGTTGACTGGTTGGTAAGGTTATTTAATGTATGTATGACTCATGGTGAGGTGCCTGAGGATTGGCGGAATGCGTGCATAGTGCCATTGTACAAAGGCAAAGGGGATAAGAGTGAGTGCTCAAATTACAGAGGTATAAGTTTGTTGAGTATTCCTGGTAAATCATATGGGAGGGTATTGATTGAGAGGGTGAAGGCATGTACAGAGCATCAGATTGGGGAAGAGCAGTGTGGTTTCAGAAGTGGTAGAGGATGTGTGGATCAGGTGTTTGCTTTGAAGAATGTATGTGAGAAATACTTAGAAAAGCAAATGGATTTGTATGTAGCATTTATGGATCTGGAGAAGGCATATGATAGAGTTGATAGAGATGCTCTGTGGAAGGTATTAAGAATATATGGTGTGGGAGGCAAGTTGTTAGAAGCAGTGAAAAGTTTTTATCGAGGATGTAAGGCATGTGTACGTGTAGGAAGAGAGGAAAGTGATTGGTTCTCAGTGAATGTAGGTTTGCGGCAGGGGTGTGTGATGTCTCCATGGTTGTTTAATTTGTTTATGGATGGGGTTGTTAGGGAGGTAAATGCAAGAGTCTTGGAAAGAGGGGCAAGTATGAAGTCTGTTGGGGATGAGAGAGCTTGGGAAGTGAGTCAGTTGTTGTTCGCTGATGATACAGCGCTGGTGGCGGATTCATGTGAGAAACTGCAGAAGCTGGTGACGGAGTTTGGTAAAGTGTGTGGAAGAAGAAAGTTAAGAGTAAATGTGAATAAGAGCAAGGTTATTAGGTACAGTAGGGTTGAGGGTCAAGTCAATTGGGAGGTGAGTTTGAATGGTGAAAAACTGGAGGAAGTGAAGTGTTTTAGATATATGGGAGTGGATCTGTCAGCGGAGGGAACCATGGAAGCGGAAGTGGATCATAGGGTGGGGGAGGGGGCGAAAATTTTGGGAGCCTTGAAAAATGTGTGGAAGTCGAGAACATTATCCCGGAAAGCAAAAATGGGTATGTTTGAAGGAATAGTAGTTCCAACAATGTTGTATGGTTGCGAGGCGTGGGCTATGGATAGAGTTGTGCGCAGGAGGATGGATGTGCTGGAAATGAGATGTTTGAGGACAATGTGTGGTGTGAGGTGGTTTGATCGAGTAAGTAACGTAAGGGTAAGAGAGATGTGTGGAAATAAAAAGAGCGTGGTTGAGAGAGCAGAAGAGGGTGTTTTGAAATGGTTTGGGCACATGGAGAGAATGAGTGAGGAAAGATTGACCAAGAGGATATATGTGTCGGAGGTGGAGGGAACGAGGAGAAGAGGGAGACCAAATTGGAGGTGGAAAGATGGAGTGAAAAGGATTTTGTGTGATCGGGGCCTGAACATGCAGGAGGGTGAAAGGAGGGCAAGGAATAGAGTGAATTGGAGCGATGTGGTATACAGGGGTTGACGTGCTGTCAGTGGATTGAATCAAGGCATGTGAAGCGTCCGGGGTAAACCATGGAAAGCTGTGTAGGTATGTATATTTCCGTGTGTGGACGTGTGTATGTACATGTGTATGGGGGGGGGTTGGGCCAATTCTTTCGTCTGTTTCCTTGCGCTACCTCGCAAACGCGGGAGACAGCGACAAAGTATAAAAAAAAAAAAAAAAAAAAATATATATATATATATATATATATATATATATATATATATATATATATATATATATATATATATATGAATAAAGTGTATATGAACGTGCACCTTCAGTAGAACATATAGTAAAGTGTGTGGAAGAAGAAAGTTAAGAGTAAATGTGAATAAGAGCAAGGTTATTAGGTACAGTAGGGTTGAGGGTCAATTCAACTGGGAGGTGAGTTTGAATGGAGAAAAACTGGAGGAAGTGAAGTGTTTTAGATATCTGGGAGTGGATCTGGCAGCGGATGGAACCATGGAAGCGGAAGTGGATCATAGAGTGGGGGAGGGGGCGAAAATTCTGGGGGCCTTGAAGAATGTGTGGAAGTCGAGAACATTATATCGGAAAGCAAAAATGGGTATGTTTGAAGGAATAGTGGTTCCAACAATGTTGTATGGTTGCGAGGCGTGGGCTATGGATAGAGTTGTGCGCAGGAGGATGGATGTGCTGGAAATGAGATGTTTGAGGACAATGTGTGGTGTGAGGTGGTTTAATCGAGTGAGTAACGTAAGGGTAAGAGAGATGTGTGGAAATAATAAGAGCGTGGTTCAGAGAGCAGAAGAGGGTGTTTTGAAGTGGTTTGGGCACATGGAGAGAATGAGTGAGGAAAGATTGACCAAGAGGATATATGTGTTGGAGGTGGAGGGAACAAGGAGAAGAGGGAGACCAAATTGGAGGTGGAAAGATGGAGTGAAAAAGATTTTGTGTGATCGGGGCCTGAACATGCAGGAGGGTGAAAGGAGGGCAAGGAATAGAGTGAATTGGAGCGATGTGGTATACCGGGGTTGACGTGCTGTCAGTGGATTGAATCAAGGCATGTGAAGCGCCTGGGGTAAACCATGGAAAGCTGTGTAGGTATGTATATTTGCGTCTGTGGACGTATGTATATACATGTGTATGGAGGGGGGTTGGGCCATTTCTTTCGTCTGTTTCCTTGCGCTACCTCGCAAACGCGGGAGACAGCGACAAAGTATAATAAAATAATAATAAAATGAATAATATATATATATATATATATACATATATATATATATATATATATATATATATATATATATATATATAAATAAAGTGCGTAAGACAAGGGACCAAATGGGAACTTCAGTGAAGGGCGCAAATGGGGAGGTGATAACAAGTAGTGGTGATGTGAGAAGGAGATGGAGTGAGTATTTTAAAGGTTTGTTGAATGTGTTTGATGATAGAGTGGCAGATATAGGGTGTTTTGGTCGAGGTGGTGTGCAAAGTGAGAGGGTTAGGGAAAATGATTTGGTAAACAGAGAAGAGGTAGTAAAAGCTTTGCGGAAGATGAAAGCCGGCAAGGCAGCAGGTTTGGATGGTATTGCAGTGGAATTTATTAAAAAAGGGGGTGACTGTATTGTTGACTGGTTGGTAAGGTTATTTAATGTATGTGTGACTCATGGTGAGGTGCCTGAGGATTGGCGGAATGCGTGCATAGTGCCATTGTACAAGGGCAAAGGGGATAAGAGTGAGTGCTCAAATTACATAGGTATAAGTTTGTTGAGTATTCCTGGTAAATTGAACGGGAGGGTATTGATTGAGAGGGTGAAGGCATGTACAGAGCATCAGATTGGGGAAGAGCAGTGTGGTTTCAGAAGTGGTAGAGGATGTGTGGATCAGGTGTTTGCTTTGAAGAATGTATATGAGAAATACTTAGAAAAGCAAATGGATTTGTATGTAGCATTTATGGATCTGGAGAAGGCATGTGATAGAGTTGATAGAGATGCTCTGTGGAAGGTATTAAGAATACATGGTGTGGGAGGCAAGTTGTTAGAAGCGGTGAAAAGTTTTTATCGAGGATGTAAGGCATGTGTACGTGTAGGAAGAGAGGAAAGTGATTGGTCTCAGTGAATGTAGGTTTGCGGCAAGGGTGTGTGATGTCTCCATGGTTGTTTAATTTGTTTATGGATGGGGTTGTTAGGGAGGTGAATGCAAGAGTTTTGGAAAGAGGGGCAGGTATGAAGTCTGTTGGGGATGAGAGAGCTTGGGAAGTGAGTCAGTTGTTGTTCGCTGATGATACATCGCTGGTGGCTGATTCATGTGAGAAACTGCAGAAGCTGGTGACTGAGTTTGGTAAAGTGTGTGAAAGAAGAAAGTTAAGAGTAAATGTGAATAAGAGCAAGGTTATTAGGTACAGTAGGGTTGAGGGTCAGGTCAATTGGGAGGTAAGTTTGAATGGAGAAAAACTGGAGGAAGTAAAGTGTTTTAGATATCTGGGAGTGGATCTGGCAGCGGATGGAACCATGGAAGCGGAAGTGAATCATAGGGTGGGGGAGGGGGCGAAAATTCTGGGAGCCTTGAAGAATGTGTGGAAGTCGAGAACATTATCTCGGAAAGCAAAAATGGGTATGTTTGAAGAAATAGTGGTTCCAACAATGTTGTATGGTCGCGAGGCGTGGGCTATGGATAGAGTTGTGCGCAGGAGGATGGATGTGCTGGAAATGAGATGTTTGAGGACAATGTGTGGTGTGAGGTGGTTTGATCGAGTAAGTAACGTAAGGGTGAGAGAGATGTGTGGAAATAAAAAGAGCGTTGTTGAGAGAGCAGAAGAGGGTGTTTTGAAATGGTTTGGGCACATGGAGAGAATGAGTGAGGAAAGATTGACCAAGAGGATATATGTGTCGGAGGTGGAGGGAACGAGGAGAAGTGGGAGACCAAATTGGAGGTGGAAAGATGGAGTGAAAAAGATTTTGTGTGATCGGGGCCTGAACATGCAGGAGGGTGAAAGGAGGACAAGGAATAGAGTGAATTGGATCGATGTGGTATACCGGGGTTGACGTGCTCTCAGTGGGTTGAATCAAGGCATGTGAAGCGTCTGGGGTAAACCATAGAAAGCTGTGTAGGTATGTATATTTGCGTGTGTGGACGTATGTATATACATGTGTATGGGGGTGGGTTGGGCCATTTCTTTCGTCTGTTTCCTTGCGCTACCTCGGAAACGCGGGAGAGAGCGACAAAGCAAAAAAAAAAAATATATATATATACATATATATATATTTTAATCATCATTGCTCATTCACAGGTATCGTGAATTCCCTCATTGCTTGAGCGAGAGGGTGATCCTTGAGCACGATGATGGTAGAACCTTTGAACATGACGGTACGACCGGTGGTGTGGAGACCTCGTCTTTCGACCATGCCATTGTATCGAAGGGTCGTACCGTCGTGGTCAAGGGTCGTACCGTCGTGGTCAAGGGTCGCACCGACGCGGTCATGGGTCTTACCGACATACTCAATGCTCGTACCGTCGTGGTCAAGGGTCGCACCGTCGTGTTCAAGGGTCGTATCGTCGTGGTCTAGGGTTGTGCCGTCGTGTTCAAGGGTCGTACCGTCGTGGTCTAGGGTCGTGTCGTCGTGTTCAAGGGTTATAAATAGAATCCTGTGCACATAGACAAGCATAATGAAAGGCCAGTCTTGAAATATAGGTGGATCCAGTTTATTGATGTACACCAGCCAGGTGGATCCAGTTTATTGATGTACACTAGCCAGGTGGATCCAGTTTATTGATGTTCACTAGCCAGGTGGATCCAGTTCATTGATGTACACCAGCCAGGTGGATCCAGTTCATTGATGTACACCAGCCAGGTGGATCCAGTTCATTGATGTACACCAGCCAGGTGGATCCAGTTCATTGATGTACACCAGCCAGGTGGATCCAGTTCATTGATGTACACCAGCCAGGTGGATCCAGTTCATTGATGTACACCTGCCAGGTGGATCCAGTTCATTGATGTACACCAGCCAGGTGGATCCAGTCCATTGATGTACACCAGCCAGGTGGATCCAGTTCATTGATGGTGAGTGCAGCTAGTTATCCACAAACCTCAAACAGGCGGGTCCAATGCGCTCCCTAAGATTAGACGTCCGTGTTTCCCTTAGGATGTGTGTGTGTGTGTGTGTGTGTCTGTGTATGTGTGTGTGTGTGTGTGTGTGTGTGTGTGTGAGTGTGTGTGTGTGTGTGTGTGAGTGTGTGTATGTGTAAGTTACTGCATGCACCTGATCCAGCCTGTGAAATGTAGGAATGTGGTTATAGCTGGATAAATACTGATAGACGGATAGAAAGATAGACAGACAAACAGACATGGAGACAGACAGACAGATAGATAGATAGATAGGTAGATAGAGAGATAGATAGAGAGACAGAAAGGCTCCTAGACAAGGGTCACCCCCCCCCCCACAATCCTTGACAAAGACGCCAGTGGTGTTTAACACCTCGTGAAGAGGGTGGGTCTCCCGGGCACCTTAACACAGCGGATCTGTAACCTCACATCCCCCTCACCCACACAACCCCCCTCAACCACGAGCCCTCTGTAGACCCCTTGACGACCGCGGGGGATGTAATTAGCCCTTGTTGGGTTAGGTTGTTAGCCTTAGACCACGTCCCCCGACCCCTCTACGACCCAGGGCTGTCATTAGCCCTTGTTGGGTGGCTGTTAGATGGGTGAAGGTGGTTAACGCCCTCCCCTGACGACGCCCCCAGCATCCCGGTACTCCTTTCCATCCTTGGTCGCTGGAAGTGCGTAGCTCCTGGCTGGTGTGTGTGACAGATGCCTCCTGATCTGTCGTCGTGCAGAGAAGTGAAGAATATTCAAAATATTGATAAATAATCGCTTTATTTATAACGATCTCACGTACCCATTGAACACGACGGTACGACCTTTATGTGTAAGCTGGTACGACCCCTGGGGTGACCTTTGACCTGACCCTGAGCTATCGTATTCAACGATCGTATAGCTGTACCCAAGGATCGTACTGTTATGCTCAAGGATCGCAATTTTGTGATCCAGGATCGTACCGTGGTGCTTAGGGATCGAACTGTAGTGCTCAAGAATCGTACCGTCGTGCTCATCGGTCGTACCGTCGTACCCAAGAGTCTTACCATCTTGCTCAAGCATCGTACCGTCGTGCTCATAGGTCATACCCGTCGTGCTCAAGGATCGTACCGTTGTTCTCAAGGATCGTAATGTCGTTCTCAAGGATCGTACCGTTGTTTTCAAGGATCGTACCGTTGTTCTCTAGGATCGTAATGTCGTTCTCAAGGATCGTACCGTTGTTTTCAAGGATCGTACCGTTGTGCTCAAGGATCGTAATGTCGTTCTCAAGGATCGTACCGTTGTTTTCAAGGATCGTACCGTTGTGCTCAAGGATCGTAATGTCGTTCTCAAGGATCGTAATGTCGTGCTCAAGGATCGTACCGTTGTTCTCAAGGATCGTAATGTCGTCCTCAAGGATCGTATCGTTGTTTTCAAGGATCGTTATGTCGTTGTCAAGGATCGTACCGTTGTTCTCAAGGATCGTACCGTTGTTCTCAAGGATCGTAATGTCGTTGTCAAGGATCGTACCGTTGTTTTCAAGGATCGTAATGTCGTTCTCAAGGATCGTACCGTTGTTCTCAAGGATCGTACCGTTGTTTTCAAGGATCGTAATGTCGTGCTCAAGGATCGTACCGTTGTTCTCAAGGATCGTAATATCGTTCTCAAGGATCGTACCGTTGTTCTCAAGGATCGTAATATCGTTCTCAAGGATCGTACCGTTGTTCTCAAGGATCGTAATATCGTTCTCATGGGTCAGGCCATCGTACACTAACACTCTCACCTCTGTTAGCATTTCTCATGTTCATTGCTTTACATATTCCACAAAATGAATTCACCGTCTCTTATTTCACCATCAGGTCTAATAGTTTACTAAGGTCCACCAGCAGTGCTGCTTTATCTTCATCCGAGAATATTATTCGTCTTATGTTCGTGTTGTCTGTAAATTTACTCTAAGACTCCTGTTTATCCCCGCAACCCGGGGTCCTGAATGGACGCTACGAATCGCAGGGGACCAAAGAGTGGCCCTTGAAGAACGCCTACGCCAGGTTGAAGTGTCTGTTTTCTGTGTGTTGACTGATGCCTCACTCCAGTGGAGAACTTCTCCAGTGCCATGCCTTCTGTATTTGCTCTGAGTGGCCTCTCGTGAGGGCACCTGTAGAATTACTTTATTAACAATAAAGTCATTTATCATATTGCGTGTTGCCGACAACAGGTATTGTATCATTTTTCCGTATGCGTTTTACACTTGTACAATGAAGAATCGTTACACGTCTTTTGGTGTCTGTGAGGACAGTTATAGTGATTTAGTGAATTTTCATATATACAACGAAGACTTGTGATACGTCTTTTATTTTATTCCTTGAGACGAAAGCAATAGATTACTCAATGTGTATGATTACAGTCAGACAATGTCTTGCGTGTAGGATATTAATTTTTGGCACCCGATGATTACAAAATGAACAAGAACACGCTCACTCCATCATGTTGCCACTGTCATTCTGGACATCATAAAAGAGGGCGCTTCCAGAGGAGGCTGAGCGTATCAGACAACCAGATTGAATCTGTAAGATTTCGTGAGTTTATTTATCTTTAACTTGGGCTGGACACATAAGAGTGAAGGTTAACGGTTTACCTATGGAAGAGGAGGATTCGAACCCAGCCATGCTGGCCTGCCGCGCCGTCGGACTAGGTTCCCAAGTTTAAAGTGACCAGTTCTGATGTAGCGTCATAGGGCTGTCGTTAATGGAGCCAGGAGGCGACAGGTAGTGTACAGAAGCTACCATACATATCTTCGATCTTGTACTGGGTCTTGGTAATAGGATATGCCTGTGTGTGTGTGTGTGTGTGTGTGTGTGTGTGTGTGTGTGAGTTATATACAGTCATCCTGCTTAATAAAGCTGCCTTGTGTTCGTCCGTTGTCGTGTTACCTCGCCTCACGGAACACATCAGGATTCTTGGATCATACATATTTTTCTTCCTCATGATCGTCTCATCAATCTTGGTGTTCATTTTTTCCCCCCGCCACGTCTCCCCGCCGCCGCCCCGACCACCTCTCGTGAGCACTGATTGCACAGTAGTTTTATCTGACGTAATTTGCTTGTGATTCCTCCCATCCTGAATTGTTCTGCCCTTCCTCTCCTTTTTTCATTTCTTAAACTCTCTCTCTCTCTCTCTCTCTCTCTCTCTCTCTCTCTCTCTCTCTCTCTCTCTCTCTCTCTCTCTCTCTCTCTCTCTCTCACACAATCGTCGCCCCTCAACCCGTCTTTCTCCCCATATTCTCAACCTAACCCTTTGTCCTCACCCCAGCCAGCCTCCCCGCTCCCCCAGGACGTCTGGCTGTCCCCTGCAGCCTCCGGGCTCACCCTCGTCAGCCACGGGGGCAGGAGGAAACACCCACCTTTGACCCGAATGAAAAGGCGTCCTCTTTTATCTCCCTCCAGCGCGGCCTCGCCCCGCTGCCACCCTAAGCCTCCAGACTTCCCCATCCTCATCTTCCCTCACTCCCTCCAACATCTCCACCACCACTAGTCTCCCCGCCTCGATCCCCCATTTCACCACCACTCCTCCCTCAGCCCCGACCTACCCAAGTCACGAATACTCCAACGACCCGCCCCACGTCGTCCAGACGAGCCGGCCCATGTCGTCCTGACGACTCGGCCCATGTCTTCCTGACGACCCGGCCCACGTCGTCCTGACGACCCGGCCCCACGTCGTCCTGACGACCCGCCCCACGTCGTCCTGACGACCCGCCCCACGTCGTCCTGACGACCAGGCCCACGTCGTCCTGACGACCCGGCCCATGTCGTCCTGACGACCCGGCCCACGTCGTCCTGACGACCAGGCCCACGTCGTCCTGACGACCCGGCCCACGTCGTCCTGACGACCAGGCCCACGTCGTCCTGACGACCCGGCCTACGTCGTCCTGACGACCCGGCCTACGTCGTCCTGACGACCAGGCCCACGTCGTCCTGACGACCCGGCCCACGTGGTCCTGACGACCCGGCCCACGTCGTCCTGACGACCCGGCCCACGTCGTCCTGACGACCAGGCCTACGTCGTCCTGACGACCAGGCCCACGTCGTCCTGACGACCCGGCCCATGTCGTCCTGACGACCCGGCCCACGTCGTCCTGACGACCAGGCCCACGTCGTCCTGACGACCCGGCCTACGTCGTCCTGACGACCCGGCCTACGTCGTCCTGACGACCAGGCCCACGTCGTCCTGACGACCCGGCCCACGTGGTCCTGACGACCCGGCCCACGTCGTCCTGACGACCCGGCCCACGTCGTCCTGACGACCAGGCCTACGTCGTCCTGACGACCAGGCCCACGTCGTCCTGACGACCCAGCCCACGTCGTCCTGACGACCCAGCCCACGTCGTCCTGACGACCCGTCCCACGTCGTCCTGACGACCAGGCCCACGTCGTCTTGACGACCCGCCCCACGTCGTCCTGACGACCCGGCCCACGTCGTCCTGACGACCCGGCCCACGTCGTCCTGATGACCAGGCCTACGTCGTCCTGACGACCCGGCCCACGTCGTCCTGACGACCCGGCCCACGTCGTCCTGACGACCCGGCCCACGTCGTCCTGACGACCCGGCCCACGTCGTCCTGACGACCAGGCCCACGTCGTCTTGTAGTCCTCGTTGTTTCGTCAATAACTCGGCCTCTTCGTCCCAGGATCACGCATCGTTTCGTCCGATACCTTCATCCTAATGGAAACGGTTTCGCTCCTCTACTGCCTTGTCCACAATCATAGTTTACTGGTTCCCCCTCATCTCCTCCTGCTATACTCGTCCTGTGTGATCAAACTCACACATTCTGGCAGGCTGGAGTGTCGCCTGTGTCTTCGTCACAGCACATCTTGAGGCTCCTTTGCTTTCTGATATCTTTTTAATCGAGCAGTTCCTCCATCTTTCTCCACCTTCCCTCTGTACTGAAGGCTCGAGGTACCTACATTCCCCCCCCTCTCCTCACTGCTAATTTCACAGAACCTTTCAGCAAAACGCGCTAGATCCTGGCTACTCCATTTCCCAATCTATTTTCCCCCAGAAACTGTTGAGTTCTGTGTAGTTTCCGCGATTGCATCTCATTTTTCTTTTTCATTCTTATTTCATTTCTCGACTTTTTACATTCTCCTTTACCACATACTCAAGCTGAAGCTTTACATGATCACTTTCTCCGACTGGTGTATCATATATGATATTCTCAATGCCCTACACTAGTATGTGTGTGAAGTTGAGATGTACTTAAGGTTGGTATATCATTCCCTCTCATCCTAGTATACACACGGATGTGTTGGTTGAGGATATGTTCACGCTTGCTTTATAAACACTAGTGTCTCCATGACTCTCTTTCATCATGAGAACCCAAATTATAAGGAAATATCCCTATATACACTTTAAAAACTAATGTCTCCATGACTCTCTTTCATCATGAGAACCCAAATTATAAGGAAATATCCCTATATACACTTTAAAAACTAATGTCTCCATGACTCTCTTTCATCATGAGAACCCAAATTATAAGGAAATATCCCTATATACACTTTAAAAACTAATGTCTCCATGACTCTCTTTCATCATGAGAACCCAAATTATAAGGAAATATCCCTATATACACTTTAAAAACTAATGTCTCCATGACTCTCTTTCATCATGAGAACCCAAATTATAAGGAAATATCCCTATATACACTTTAAAAACTAATGTCTCCATGACTCTCTTTCATCATGAGAACCCAAATTATAAGGAAATATCCCTATATACACTTTAAAAACTAATGTCTCCATGACTCTCTTTCATCATGAGAACCCAAATTATAAGGAAATATCCCTATATACACTTTAAAAACTAATGTCTCCATGACTCTCTTTCATCATGAGAACCCAAATTATAAGGAAATATCCCTATATACACTTTAAAAACTAATGTCTCCATGACTCTCTTTCATCATGAGAACCCAAATTATAAGGAAATATCCCTATATACACTTTAAAAACTAATGTCTCCATGACTCTCTTTCATCATGAGAACCCAAATTATAAGGAAATATCCCTATATACACTTTAAAAACTAATGTCTCCATGACTCTCTTTCATCATGAGAACCCAAATTATAAGGAAATATCCCTATATACACTTTAAAAACTAATGTCTCCATGACTCTCTTTCATCATGAGAACCCAAATTATAAGGAAATATCCCTATATACACTTTAAAAACTAATGTCTCCATGACTCTCTTTCATCATGAGAACCCAAATTATAAGGAAATATCCCTATATACACTTTAAAAACTAATGTCTCCATGACTCTCTTTCATCATGAGAACCCAAATTATAAGGAAATATCCCTATATACACTTTAAAAACTAATGTCTCCATGACTCTCTTTCATCATGAGAACCCAAATTATAAGGAAATATCCCTATATACACTTTAAAAACTAATGTCTCCATGACTCTCTTTCATCATGAGAACCCAAATTATAAGGAAATATCCCTATATACACTTTAAAAACTAATGTCTCCATGACTCTCTTTCATCATGAGAACCCAAATTATAAGGAAATATCCCTATATACACTTTAAAAACTAATGTCTCCATGACTCTCTTTCATCATGAGAACCCAAATTATAAGGAAATATCCCTATATACACTTTAAAAACTAATGTCTCCATGACTCTCTTTCATCATGAGAACCCAAATTATAAGGAAATATCCCTATATACACTTTAAAAACTAATGTCTCCATGACTCTCTTTCATCATGAGAACCCAAATTATAAGGAAATATCCCTATATACACTTTAAAAACTAATGTCTCCATGACTCTCTTTCATCATGAGAACCCAAATTATAAGGAAATATCCCTATATACACTTTAAAAACTAATGTCTCCATGACTCTCTTTCATCATGAGAACCCAAATTATAAGGAAATATCCCTATATACACTTTAAAAACTAATGTCTCCATGACTCTCTTTCATCATGAGAACCCAAATTATAAGGAAATATCCCTATATACACTTTAAAAACTAATGTCTCCATGACTCTCTTTCATCATGAGAACCCAAATTATAAGGAAATATCCCTATATACACTTTAAAAACTAATGTCTCCATGACTCTCTTTCATCATGAGAACCCAAATTATAAGGAAATATCCCTATATACACTTTAAAAACTAATGTCTCCATGACTCTCTTTCATCATGAGAACCCAAATTATAAGGAAATATCCCTATATACACTTTAAAAACTAATGTCTCCATGACTCTCTTTCATCATGAGAACCCAAATTATAAGGAAATATCCCTATATACACTTTAAAAACTAATGTCTCCATGACTCTCTTTCATCATGAGAACCCAAATTATAAGGAAATATCCCTATATACACTTTAAAAACTAATGTCTCCATGACTCTCTTTCATCATGAGAACCCAAATTATAAGGAAATATCCCTATATACACTTTAAAAACTAATGTCTCCATGACTCTCTTTCATCATGAGAACCCAAATTATAAGGAAATATCCCTATATACACTTTAAAAACTAATGTCTCCATGACTCTCTTTCATCATGAGAACCCAAATTATAAGGAAATATCCCTATATACACTTTAAAAACTAATGTCTCCATGACTCTCTTTCATCATGAGAACCCAAATTATAAGGAAATATCCCTATATACACTTTAAAAACTAATGTCTCCATGACTCTCTTTCATCATGAGAACCCAAATTATAAGGAAATATCCCTATATACACTTTAAAAACTAATGTCTCCATGACTCTCTTTCATCATGAGAACCCAAATTATAAGGAAATATCCCTATATACACTTTAAAAACTAATGTCTCCATGACTCTCTTTCATCATGAGAACCCAAATTATAAGGAAATATCCCTATATACACTTTAAAAACTAATGTCTCCATGACTCTCTTTCATCATGAGAACCCAAATTATAAGGAAATATCCCTATATACACTTTAAAAACTAATGTCTCCATGACTCTCTTTCATCATGAGAACCCAAATTATAAGGAAATATCCCTATATACACTTTAAAAACTAATGTCTCCATGACTCTCTTTCATCATGAGAACCCAAATTATAAGGAAATATCCCTATATACACTTTAAAAACTAATGTCTCCATGACTCTCTTTCATCATGAGAACCCAAATTATAAGGAAATATCCCTATATACACTTTAAAAACTAATGTCTCCATGACTCTCTTTCATCATGAGAACCCAAATTATAAGGAAATATCCCTATATACACTTTAAAAACTAATGTCTCCATGACTCTCTTTCATCATGAGAACCCAAATTATAAGGAAATATCCCTATATACACTTTAAAAACTAATGTCTCCATGACTCTCTTTCATCATGAGAACCCAAATTATAAGGAAATATCCCTATATACACTTTAAAAACTAATGTCTCCATGACTCTCTTTCATCATGAGAACCCAAATTATAAGGAAATATCCCTATATACACTTTAAAAACTAATGTCTCCATGACTCTCTTTCATCATGAGAACCCAAATTATAAGGAAATATCCCTATATACACTTTAAAAACTAATGTCTCCATGACTCTCTTTCATCATGAGAACCCAAATTATAAGGAAATATCCCTATATACACTTTAAAAACTAATGTCTCCATGACTCTCTTTCATCATGAGAACCCAAATTATAAGGAAATATCCCTATATACACTTTAAAAACTAATGTCTCCATGACTCTCTTTCATCATGAGAACCCAAATTATAAGGAAATATCCCTATATACACTTTAAAAACTAATGTCTCCATGACTCTCTTTCATCATGAGAACCCAAATTATAAGGAAATATCCCTATATACACTTTAAAAACTAATGTCTCCATGACTCTCTTTCATCATGAGAACCCAAATTATAAGGAAATATCCCTATATACACTTTAAAAACTAATGTCTCCATGACTCTCTTTCATCATGAGAACCCAAATTATAAGGAAATATCCCTATATACACTTTAAAAACTAATGTCTCCATGACTCTCTTTCATCATGAGAACCCAAATTATAAGGAAATATCCCTATATACACTTTAAAAACTAATGTCTCCATGACTCTCTTTCATCATGAGAGTCTAAATCGTCAAGAAAATATCCCATTATACACTCTAATAAAAACTTGCGTCACCATGATATTCACCATGAGAATCCATATTTCCACAAGTCCATCTCTTTATAATCATAATCCTCCCATTAGTTGTACTCTACCATCTAGAGAGGTGTTATGTGGTTACTGTCTCATTTACCATCTTGATGGCTCCCTTATTGTTATCCTTGTATATATGTTCTGGATTTATATATGAACACCAGTATGCAGTATGTGATTACTATGTCTGTGACGGGGGAGAGGGTTTTACGCTCGTGTTGCCCCGTCGTTCAGCCTTGTATATATGTACCATGTCTTTATTCGGATGTGTCTATGTTTTTGAGCCACATACCCACTGATCGGTCAACCCCGGGGAGAGGATGAACACCTGGGTTGGGTGTAGGCCGACTGCCGCGCCCAGGATTCGAGTCCATTCAGGGTCCAATCCCGGGCTAGCCGTGCTGCGACAAAAACTGGTTAGTAACGCTGACCATTACACCACGGAGGCTTGTGTGTGTGTGTGTGTGGTGTGTGTGTGTGTGTGTGTGTGTGAGTTATATACAGTCATCCTGCTTAATAAAGCTGCCTTGTGTTCGTCCGTTGTCGTGTTACCTCGCCTCACGGAACACATCAGGATTCTTGGATCATACATATTTTTCTTCCTCATGATCGTCTCATCAATCTTGGTGTTCATTTTTTCCCCCCGCCACGTCTCCCCGCCGCCGCCCCGACCACCTCTCGTGAGCACTGATTGCACAGTAGTTTTATCTGACGTAATTTGCTTGTGATTCCTCCCATCCTGAATTGTTCTGCCCTTCCTCTCCTTTTTTCATTTCTTAAACTCTCTCTCTCTCTCTCTCTCTCTCTCTCTCTCTCTCTCTCTCTCTCTCTCTCTCTCTCTCTCTCTCACACACAATCGTCGCCCCTCAACCCGTCTTTCTCCCCATATTCTCAACCTAACCCTTTGTCCTCACCCCAGCCAGCCTCCCCGCTCCCCCAGGACGTCTGGCTGTCCCCTGCAGCCTCCGGGCTCACCCTCGTCAGCCACGGGGGCAGGAGGAAACACCCACCTTTGACCCGAATGAAAAGGCGTCCTCTTTTATCTCCCTCCAGCGCGGCCTCGCCCCGCTGCCACCCTAAGCCTCCAGACTTCCCCATCCTCATCTTCCCTCACTCCCTCCAACATCTCCACCACCACTAGTCTCCCCGCCTCGATCCCCCATTTCACCACCACTCCTCCCTCAGCCCCGACCTACCCAAGTCACGAATACTCCAACGACCCGCCCCACGTCGTCCAGACGAGCCGGCCCATGTCGTCCTGACGACTCGGCCCATGTCTTCCTGACGACCCGGCCCACGTCGTCCTGACGACCCGGCCCACGTCGTCCTGACGACCCGCCCCACGTCGTCCTGACGACCCGCCCCACGTCGTCCTGACGACCAGGCCCACGTCGTCCTGACGACCCGGCCCATGTCGTCCTGACGACCCGGCCCACGTCGTCCTGACGACCAGGCCCACGTCGTCCTGACGACCCGGCCCACGTCGTCCTGACGACCAGGCCCACGTCGTCCTGACGACCCGGCCTACGTCGTCCTGACGACCCGGCCTACGTCGTCCTGACGACCAGGCCCACGTCGTCCTGACGACCCGGCCCACGTGGTCCTGACGACCCGGCCCACGTGGTCCTGACGACCCGGCCCACGTCGTCCTGACGACCAGGCCTACGTCGTCCTGACGACCAGGCCCACGTGGTCCTGACGACCCGGCCCATGTCGTCCTGACGACCCGGCCCACGTCGTCCTGACGACCAGGCCCACGTCGTCCTGACGACCCGGCCTACGTCGTCCTGACGACCCGGCCTACGTCGTCCTGACGACCAGGCCCACGTCGTCCTGACGACCCGGCCCACGTGGTCCTGACGACCCGGCCCACGTCGTCCTGACGACCCGGCCCACGTCGTCCTGACGACCAGGCCTACGTCGTCCTGACGACCAGGCCCACGTCGTCCTGACGACCCAGCCCACGTCGTCCTGACGACCCAGCCCACGTCGTCCTGACGACCCGTCCCACGTCGTCCTGACGACCAGGCCCACGTCGTCTTGACGACCCGCCCCACGTCGTCCTGACGACCCGGCCCACGTCGTCCTGACGACCCGGCCCACGTCGTCCTGATGACCAGGCCTACGTCGTCCTGACGACCCGGCCCACGTCGTCCTGACGACCCGGCCCACGTCGTCCTGACGACCCGGCCCACGTCGTCCTGACGACCCGGCCCACGTCGTCCTGACGACCAGGCCCACGTCGTCTTGTAGTCCTCGTTGTTTCGTCAATAACTCGGCCTCTTCGTCCCAGGATCACGCATCGTTTCGTCCGATACCTTCATCCTAATGGAAACGGTTTCGCTCCTCTACTGCCTTGTCCACAATCATAGTTTACTGGTTCCCCCTCATCTCCTCCTGCTATACTCGTCCTGTGTGATCAAACTCACACATTCTGGCAGGCTGGAGTGTCGCCTGTGTCTTCGTCACAGCACATCTTGAGGCTCCTTTGCTTTCTGATATCTTTTTAATCGAGCAGTTCCTCCATGTTTCACCACCTTCCCTCTGTACTGAAGGCTCGAGGTACCTCCATTCCCCCCTCTCCCTCACTGCTAATTTCACAGAACCTTTCAGCAAAACGCGCTAGATCCTGGCTACTCCATTTCCCAATCTATTTTCCCCCAGAAACTGTTGAGTTCTGTGTAGTTTCCGCGATTGCATCTCATTTTTCTTTTTCATTCTTATTTCATTTCTCGACTTTTTACATTCTCCTTTACCACATACTCAAGCTGAAGCTTTACATGATCACTTTCTCCGACTGGTGTATCATATATGATATTCTCAATGCCCTACACTAGTATGTGTGTGAAGTTGAGATGTACTTAAGGTGGTATACACACGGATGTGTTGGTTGAGGATATGTTCACGCTTGCTTTATAAACACTAGTGTCTCCATGACTCTCTTTCATCATGAGAACCCAAATTATAAGGAAATATCCCTATATACACTTTAAAAACTAATGTCTCCATGACTCTCTTTCATCATGAGAGTCTAAATCGTCAAGAAAATATCCCATTATACACTCTAATAAAAACTTGCGTCACCTTGATATTCACCATGAGAATCCATATTTCCACAAGTCCATCTCTTTATAATCATAATCCCCCATTAGTTGTACTCTACCATCTCAGAGAGGTGTTATGTGTTACTGTCTCATTTACCATCTTGATGGCTCCCTTATTGTTATCCTTGTATATATGTTCTGGATTTATATATGAACACCAGTATGCAGTATGTGATTACTATGTCTGTGACGGGGGAGAGGGTTTTACGCTCGTGTTGCCCCGTCGTTCAGCCTTGTATATATGTACCATGTCTTTATTCGGATGTGTCTATGATTTAGCCACATACCCACTGATCGGTCAACCCCGGGGAGAGGATGAACACCTGGGTTGGGTGTAGGCCGACTGCCGCGCCCAGGATTCGAGTCCATTCAGGGTCCAATCCCGGTCTGGCCCGTGCTGACAACTGGTTAGTAACGCTGACCATTACACCACGGAGGCTTGTGTGTGTGTGTGTGTGTGTGTGTGTGTGTGTGTGTGTGTGTGTGTGTGTACGACCTCCCGTATGATCCCATCATACGACCACTCCCTGTGGTCTCTCCCACGACCCCCAGCGCTGGCGGGTACTCCCTTGGTATTAAGAACACATCTAAATCTTGGCCAGTCACTTTCACTACACACAAAAGGTGTCAGGTGCTTATTAGAGGTAGTTAAGCTTGTTAGTGCTCGCCGACCAATCAGAGCTTGAGCTCTCTTTTGGCGTGGCTCGTCACGGTGGTTGGATGATGTTCGTTGCCAGGCATCATCCCTCAGGGTCTGGTGTTGTCTGTGGGTTCATCTGTTAGCATTTGTCTGTGGGTCCGCTGGTGTCTGTGGGTCTGCTGGTGTCTGTGGGTCTGCTGGTGTCTGTGGGTCTGCTGGTGTCTGTGGGTCTGCTAGTGTCTGTGGGTCGGCTGGTGTCTGTGGGTCTGCTGGTGTCTGTGGGTCGGCTGGTGTCTGTGGGTCGGCTGGTGTCTGTGGGTCTGCTGGTGTCTGTGGGTCTGCTGGTGTCTGTGGGTCAGCTGGTGTCTGTGGGTCTGCTGGTGTCTGTGGGTCGGCTGGTGTCTGTGGGTCTGCTGGTGTGTGTGGGTCTGCTAGTGTCTGTGGTCTGCTGGTGTCTGTGGGTCTGCTGGTGTCTGTGGGTCGGCTGGTGTCTGTGGGTCTGCTGGTGTCTGTGGGTCGGCTGGTGTCTGTGGGTCTGCTGGTGTCTGTGGGTCTGCTGGTGTCTGTGGGTCTGCTGGTGTCTGTGGGTCTGCTGGTGTCTGGGGGTCTGCTGGTGTCTGTGGGTCTGCTGGTGTCTGTGGGTCTGCTGGTGTCTGTAGGTCTGCTGGTGTCTGTGGGTCGGCTGGTGTCTGTGGGTCTGCTGGTGTCTGTGGGTCGGCTGGTGTCTGTGGGTCGGCTGGTGTCTGGGGGTCTGCTGGTGTCTGTGGGTCGGCTGGTGTCTGTGGGTCTGCTGGTGTCTGTGGGTCTGCTGATATTTATATCTGAGGTGACGTTGGTGTGCAGGGCTGTGGAATTCAGCAGTCTGTAAAAACAAGCCAATTCGTTATCATGACAACGTCATTCATGTCAAAGAACTATTATTTACGTACACTTATATATGTTTTCATGTTAGCTGAGACGGCACGGGCACCTGAGGCCCTAATCAACGCCATCCTATTAACGCTTTATATATATATATATATATATATATATATATATATATATATATATATATATATATATATATATATATATATATATATATATAATCCCTGGGGATAGCGGAGAAAGAATACTTCCCACGTATTCCCTGCATGTCGTAGAAGGCGACTAAAAGGGGAGGGAGCGTGGGGCTGGAAATCCTCCTCGCTCTTTTTTTTTTTTTTGATTATCCAAAAGAAGGAACAGAGAAGGGAGCTAGGTGAGGATATTCCCTCAAAGGCCCAGTCCTCTGTTCTTAATGCTACCTCGCTAACGCGGGAAATGGCGAATAGTTTGAAAGAAAAAAAAAATAATATATATATATATATATATATATATATATATATATATATATATATATATATATATATATATATATATATATACACACACACACGGGTACAAGTTGCCAGATGTTTCTTCTGAGCTGTGTGTGTTATCGTGACCCTAGTCGCCCAGATGTACGATGTGGCCACGCACTGTATAGTCTCGTCAGCTGCACGGTATCATCAAGCCACCATTACACTACACGTTGATTTATTACGCAAAATATTCGGTTATTCGTTAATGGAGACTATTTATCGTCTGTGTCTTTAATAGTCGGTGCACAGAATGAATCTTTCCCCACATATGGGGGAAAAAATATCTAGGCAGCCCTGCCTTGCAGGGAACTAAGGCCGAAGATGTTAGGGGAAAAAATTAAGGAAAGAAAATTGAAGTAAATTTTTTTTCTCTTAAGAAATATAAGGGGATACCACTTTAAACCTCTCCCCTCCCTACACTGTGAGTTAGGAGATCTACAGTTGTGAGTTATACGGGTAATACATCAGCCAACAGGGTATACATTATTTTCTTACCACCCCAGACACTTGAGAAGTATCCTAACTTTACCCCAGATACTTGAGACAGGAGGTCAAGAGAAAGGTGCAAGAGGTGAAAAAAAGGGCAAATGAGAGTTGGGGTGAGAGAGTATCATTAAATTTTAGGGAGAATAAAAAGATGTTCTGGAAGGAGGTAAATAAAGTGCGTAAGACAAGGGAGCAAATGGGAACTTCAGTGAAGGGCGCAAATGGGGAGGTGAAAACAAGTAGTGGTGATGTGAGAAGGAGATGGAGTGAGTATTTTGAAGGTTTGTTGAATGTGTTTGATGATAGAGTGGCAGTTATAGGGTGTTTTGGTCGAGGTGGTGTGCAAAGTGAGAGGGTTAGGGAAAATGATTTGGTAAACAGAGAAGAGGTAGTGAAAGCTTTGCGGAAGATGAAAGCCGGCAAGGCAGCAGGTTTGGATGGTATTGCAGTGGAATTCATTAAAAAAGGGGGTGACTGTATTGTTGACTGGTTGGTAAGGTTATTTAATGTATGTATGACTCATGGTGAGGTGCCTGAGGATTGGCGGAATGCGTGCATAGTGCCATTGTACAAAGGCAAAGGGGATAAGAGTGAGTGCTTAAATTACAGAGGTATAAGTTTGTTGAGTATTCCTGGTAAATTATATGGGAGGGTATTGATTGAGAGGGTGAAGGCATGTACAGAGCATCAGATTGGGGAAGAGCAGTGTGGTTTCAGAAGTGGTAGAGGATGTGTGGATCAGGTGTTTGCTTTGAAGAATGTATGTGAGAAATACTTAGAAAAGCAAATGGATTTGTATGTAGCATTTATGGATCTGGAGAAGGCATATGATAGAGTTGATAGAGATGTTCTGTGGAAGGTATTAAGAATATATGGTGTGGGAGGAAAGTTGTTAGAAGCAGTGAAAAGTTTTTATCGAGGATGTAAGGCATGTGTACGTGTAGCAAGAGAGGAAAGTGATTGGTTCTCAGTGAATGTAGGTTTGCGGCAGGGGTGTGTGATGTCTCCATGGTTGTTTAATTTGTTTATGGATGGGGTTGTTAGGGAGGTAAATGCAAGAGTTTTGGAAAGAGGGGCAAGTATGAAGTCTGTTGGGGATGAGAGAGCTTGGGAAGTGAGTCAGTTGTTGTTCGCTGATTATACAGCGCTGGTGGCTGATTCATGTGAGAAACTGCAGAAGCTGGTGACTGAGTTTGGTAAAGTGTGTGGAAGAAGAAAGTTAAGAGTAAATGTGAATAAGAGCAAGGTTATTAGGTACAGTAGGGTTGAGGGTCAAGTCAATTGGGAGGTGAGTTTGAATGGAGAAAAACTGGAGGAAGTGAAGTGTTTTAGATATCTGGGAGTGGATCTGGCAGCGGATGGAACCATGGAAGCGGAAGTGGATCATAGGGTGGGGGAGGGGGCGAAAATTCTGGGAGCCTTGAAGAATGTGTGGAAGTCGAGAACATTATCTCGGAAAGCAAAAATGGGTATGTTTGAAGGAATAGTGATTCCAACAATGTTGTATGGTTGCGAGGCGTGGGCTATGGATAGAGTTGTGCGCAGGAGGATGGATGTGCTGGAAATGAGATGTTTGAGGACAATGTGTGGTGTGAGGTGGTTTGATCGAGTGAGTAACGTAAGGGTAAGAGAGATGTGTGGAAATAAAAAGAGCGTGGTTGAGAGAGCAGAAGAGGGTGTTTTGAAATGGTTCGGGCACATGGAGAGAATGAGTGAGGAAAGATTGACCAAGAGGATATATGTGTCGGAGGTGGAGGGAACGAGGAGAAGAGGGAGACCAAATTGGAGGTGGAAAGATGGAGTGAAAAAGATTTTGTGTGATCGGGGCCTGAACATGCAGGAGGGTGAAAGGAGGGCAAGGAATAGAGTGAATTGGAGCGATGTGGTATACCGGGGTTGACGTGCTGTCAGTGGATTGAATCAAGGCATGTGAAGCGTCTGGGGTAAACCATGGAAAGCTGTGTAGGTATGTATATTTGCGTGTGTGGACGTATGTATATACATGTGTCTGGGGGGGGGGGGGGTTGGGCCATTTCTTTCGTCTGTTTCCTTGCGCTACCTCGCAAACGCGGGAGACAGCGACAAAGTATAAAAAAAAAAAAAACTTAAGTAGTATCCTAACTTTACCCCAGATACTTGAGAAGTATCCTAAAACTTTACCCCAGATACTTGAGAAGTATCCTAACTTTACCCCAGATACTTGAGAAGTATCCTAATTTTACCCCAGATACTTGAGTAGTATCCTAACTTTACCCCAGATACTTGAGAAGTATCCTAACTTTACCCCAGATACTTGAGAAACTCCTTAACTTTGCCTAATATGTATAGTTTACTCATCATGAAACACGTAACGCGTAACGTAAAACCACGTAACACGTAACTCCATCACGTAACACGTAACGTTACTCATCACGTAACAGATAACGCAGCTCATCACCTAACACGTAACGTAACTCATCACGTAACTGAAAACATTACACCACGTAACACGTAACGTAACTCATCACGCAAAAGATAACGTAACACATCACGTAACACGTAACTTCATCACGTAACGTTACTCATCACGCAACAGATAACGTAACTCACCAAGTAACACATCACGTCTCCCAGGCAGTGAGGCTCAGTCCCAGCTGACCCTTCCACGCCGTCTACGTCCTCATGTGCACCGTCGTCCACACCTGGACTACTTACTGGCAACACCAAACACAACCGCAGCCATCTGACACGCCAGGAAACTAATGTAGAAATGTTCTCTCCAGACTCACCTCTCTCTCTCTCTCTCTCTCTCTCTCTCTCTCTCTCTCTCTCTCTCTCTCTCTCTCTCTCTCTCTCTCTCTCTCTCTCTCAAAAAGAATCAAATCCCTTGTCATCTCAGTTATCAACTCTAACTCCAGTGCCACGAGAAATATTATTGAATCTTCTATTATTAGACACACAAAGAATTGTAACCTTGTTATTAGTGAAGGTCTATTCAACTTGGATTGCTCTATTGTTGATAGAATTTGTAAACAGTTCCCTTTCTGGTCCACATAGTAAATGTGTGATACGCTTCTTGCCAGACTCGAACGCACCCGACCTCCACTCGGGTAATCACTTGTTTACCAAATGGCGTCCTAGCTACGTCTCTTCGTCGTATATCAGCTGACTTATATTTCTTTCTTGTGTCTCCCCTGATGATGTGATTATTTCACGAAAGTGCACTTGGGAACTTATCGTGTTTCATTTCCGTGTCGTAAGGATGGAATTTATTTGATCACACGCTCAGTTGTGATCTCTTCCAATATATATATATATATATATATATATATATATATATATATATATATATATATATATATATATATATATATACGTGTTAAGAGAGTCAGTTTCTCACCGAGACATGAGGCAGCAAACTCCACAGGTTTTCCTCGGGTATTACGACCTGTCGTAGAGGAATGGTGAAGATTACAACCTTCCTCATTAGTGATGTATGTAAATGGTCGTCCCTCACTGTAGGTAGGGTCAGATGTTCCCCTGCGATAGCCAAGTGGCCAGCAATCTTTTTTCTTTTTTCTCCCCCTCAAGCGTCACGGGACGTGTGATTATATTGGTGGGACGGAAGATTGATGAAGTCTGCTGAATAAACATAGGCCTGTTGATTTCCCATTGAAAAGGAAGAGATCATTTGACTGTGAATTCATAAAAAGCTCGATCGATCGAAATATTATTTTCTGAAGGATGAGGCCATTATGTAAGCTAGGTGGGGTTGGGTTTAGACTGTCCCATTCTTCACAGGAGGTAGGGCCTCAACACACTGACGAATTAGGAAGGTCACAAAGGCTTCAAGTGCCGAGTGCTCCACTTCGTCAGGTGTCTTCGAGGATGTCGAGATATACGCATTGAGAAGGATAGAACTGATCAAAGAATTAAATGAATGAGAGCAATATTCTCACCGAGGAACAAGAGCAATACTGTCTCTGCAGAACAAAAGCAGTATTCTCTCTGCAAAACAAGAGCAATATTCTCTCTGTGGAAAATAAGAGCAATATTCTCTCTTCTGCGAACAAGAGCAATATTTTTTCTGCAAAAACTCAGTATGAAAGACGGTAACACATTTTCTTCCATTGAGAAGGTCAGCATCTTGATGTAGGCTGGCAGGATGTGGAGGGATAAGGAAGGGAAAAAGTAGGACACCGCGTGACTCGTCTGAATCTATTCCTGTGGCGCAGGGGGGAGTGAGAGGCAAGCGCGTTGATCCAGTGTTAAGGCGCACCGGATCCCACATTCCCCCCTCACGTACACTCGTGCCAGCAGTATAATCCGCTCGTTTGGTTCCTTTACGAAAGTTTCGGACTTGACAGCTGATGTAGCCAGTGCTAAATGTTCTCTTGTCATCTTGGTTCCCTAGAAATCTCATCGTATTGTTTTGGTTCGGAGTGTCCTGGATTCCCTGGAGTGTAGCATTTCTAGATCAGTAGAGAGAAAGGTGTCAAGGTAGTGTTCCTCAACCGTTATTTCACTTGTGGATCTGGTAACCTGTAGACGTATCGTGTGGTGAGAGCTTACTGGCACCATTTTCTCCAGTGAGACTTAACACCATCATAATGGCCATGGGTCATATTGTATGTAGATACATGCCCTCAGGTGAAGGGCGTCCCTTGAACCACAGGACAAGCCAAGTGGTGGTTCTCCGTTCCCTCCTCGTTTCCCTATCACGCTGTTGCTTCCTCTTATTCTGCACAGTGCACCAATTAGCCTCTGTATCATCCTCACTCCGAAGAGACCATAGTGAAGCCACTAGAGAGTTGGGGATTGATAATGGACGGGGCAGTCAACTCTGCTGACGGGGCGAAGACGAAGACTCTCCCCATCCTGTCCCCGAGAGGTTGGGGTGAATGGAGGACACGAGGGAGATGATCTTCCATCATGCAGGGAGGCAGGCTTGGCTCGAGGGCGGAGAGGAGACAGGTGTCCATTACACTCGAGAGAGGCGGTGGGTGAGACTGGGGCACCAGGGATGTCGAGGGCGTCAACGAGTTCGGTGTTGAACCCGTCAGTGTCTCTGTGGCAAGAGGCCAACCAGGCGCCATATCAGCCGGTGAGGGATCACCAGAGCGTTGAGGGAGGGAGGGTGGGCAGATCAGAGTCACCTCCCCTCACCCCACACCCAGGGCGTTCAGTCGACCCACTGGTCGAATAAGGTCACGGACAACCAGGTCGTCGGGTCACCAGTGTCAGGGTGAAGTGGAATGCCCGTCACAGTTGAGAGAGATAGAGAGAGAGCCTGGGTTTAGCTGAGCCGGGAGGTCGTGTACATGTGTCCCGATACACCAGCGGTTTCCGGTGTTTAGTGTCAGATGGTCTCCAGTGCTGAGGAGATGGCAACCTCCTCAGCATCAGACAGATGGAAGGTGTTAACCTCCTCACAGCTGTCACCCACCTCACAGCTGTCACCCACCTCACAGCTGTCATCCACCCCACACCTGACATCCACCTCAAAGCTGACATCCACCACACAGAAGTTATCACAGTGAGCAACATCTTTGTCATCCCCGTCCACACTTTTTTTCTTTTTCCTTCTTCTAAGAAGTACTATAAACCCAGATGTAACAGCCACCCACACATGACGGACGGAATCACCCAAATCCTGTTATTCAAGATCCTTTGTGGCCTCCCTCACCCACCCACCCACCTCGGTGTCTGTACTGAAGACGTCCTCAACTTGTGTCATTTGGACTTAAACGATTTAATAAGATGGCAATCGCTTCCCTGGACCTAACCTGTACGTTGAAGGTGTAGAATGATAAGGTTATCTATGGAGAAATTAACCCACCTCCCTGTAGTATAATGATGATAGAAGATTCACACATACATATATATGTAAAGTGTCCAAACCACTGGTATAGAAAAGAAGTTATTTTCGTGTCATCAACGCAGAGCTGTTCTAAATGCCAATTCCTTTACTGTCCTGACGTCTTCAAAACCCCGTATGACGAACACATTGCATGTGGGTTTGAAGTCTTCATAGCCCTCCTTCACCATGGCAGAGATTTGTAGTTAACGAATCTATCCTTTAGTAAGGTAATGGCCGGAAAATTGGTCGCTTGACTGCCTTACAATTTCAGTATCATTATGAACTGTTCCCTGCACGTGTGCGTGAACGAGTACAAAGCCTCCGTGGTGTGAGGATGAACATAATGATCAGTCTTCGTCCATGTTGAAAGTTTCCCCTGAATATGAGAGCACTGGCCCCCTGCGTGACGTACAGGGCAGCTAGGAGAGGGGCGGGCCAGAGGCTCAGGAGGGCTGGGAATTCTTCCCTTCCTGTATTGTGACTTCGTAAAAGTAGGGAACAGAAGAAGGTGACAAGCGAGGATTATATTTTCATCTTAGTCGAAGGCATCGGCCGTGTTTGTTCCTGACGCTACCTTCTGAAAGTGGGGAAAGGCGAGCCATACCTGCTGTAACTGACCTTTGGCTTCCTGTGATAAGAAACATGCCACTGATAATGTTATTCATCCCTGATCTGACTTGGTCTTGTGCATCCTACGATAAGAAAAAAAACAGACCACTGGCGTTACCAGTGTAACCAGTGTTCTCCCCCACTGTAGTAATCACTGTTGATTCCACTGTGCTGTTACCGATATGATTACCGGTACTTGTTACCGATATGATTACCGGTACTTGTTACCGATATGATTACCGGTACTTGTTACCGATATGATTACCGGTACTTATTACCGATATGATTACCGGTACTTGTTACCGATATGATTACCGGTACCTGTTACCGATATGATTACCGGTACTTGTTACCGATATGATTACCGGTACCTGTTACCGATATGATTACCGGTACTTGTTACCGATATGATTACCGGTACCTGTTACCGATATGATTACCGGTACTTGTTACCGATATGATTACCGGTACTTGTTACCGATATGATTACCGGTACTTATTACCGATATGATTACCGGTACTTGTTACCGATATGATTACCGGTACTTGTTACCGATATGATTACCGGTACTTGTTACCGATATGATTACCGGTACTTGTTACCGATACGATTACCGGTACTTGTTACCGATACGATTACCGGTACTTGTTACCGATATGATTACCGGTACCTGCGCTGCCCTGTTACCGATGTAATTGCTGCTGTCGTTACTGTACTGGTCCCGATATAACTGCCGGTATCTGTGCCTTCACTGTTTCCGATATAAAGACCTTTGCTGTCCCTTTACCGATATAACTTGTCATCGTTACTACACTTTTCCGATATAACTACCGATCTTAGAACGCCATAGCCTTAGTTATGATGCTTCCGATATAAGGACTTTTTCCATTGCCATCCTGGTTCCGATATGACGATACGATCGTTGAACACGAGGGTACGATCTTTGAACACGAGGGTGCGATCGTTGAACACGAGGGTACGATCCTTGAACAAGAGGGTGCGATCCTTGAACAAGAGGGTGCGATCTTTGAACTCGAGGGTACGATACTTGAACACGAGGGTACGATCTTTGAACACGAGGATACGATCCTTGAACACGAGGGTACGATCTTTGAACACGAGGATACGATCCTTGAACACGAGGGTACGATCCTTGAACACGAGGGTACGATCTTTGAACACGAGGATACGATCCTTGAACACGAGGGTACGATCCTTGAACACGAGGGTACGATCTTTGAACACGAGGATACGATCCTTGAACACGAGGGTACGATCCTTGAACACGAGGGTACGATCTTTGAACACGAGGATACGATCCTTGAACACGAGGGTACGATCCTTGAACACGAGGGTACGATCTTTGAACACGAGGATACGATCCTTGAACTCGAGGATACGATCCTTGAACACGAGTGTGCGATCCTTGAACACGAGGGCACGATCTTTGAACACGAGGGTACGATCTTTGAACACGAGGATGCGACCTTTGAACACGAGGGTGCGATCCTTGAACACGAGGGCACGATCTTTGAACACGAGGGTGCGATCCTTGAACACGAGGGCACGATCGTTGAACACGAGGGTACTATCCTTGAACACAAGGGTACGATCCTTGAACACGAGGGTACGATCTTTGAACACGAGGGTGCGATCTTTGAACACGAGGGTACGATCTTTGAACACGAGGGTACGATCTTTGAACACGAGGATACGCTCCTTGAACATGAGGATACGATCTTTGAACACGAGGGTGCGATCTTTGAACAAGAGGGTGCGATCTTTGAACAAGAGGGTGCGATCTTTGAACAAGAGGTGCGATCTTTGAACACGAGGGTACGATCCTTGAACACGAGGGTGCGATCTTTGAACACGAGGGTGCGATCTTTGAACAAGAGGGTGCGATCTTTGAACACGAGGGTACGATCTTTGAACACGAGGGTACGATCTTTGAACACGAGGGTGCGATCTTTGAACAAGAGGGTGCGATCTTTGAACACGAGGGTACGATACTTTGAGCTAGAGGGTATGATCCTTGAACATTAGGGTACTATTTTTGGGCATGAGTTTATGATCGTTGAGCACAAGGACGGTACGATCTTTGAGCACTGAACATGACGGTACGATCTTTGAACAGGACGGTACAACTCTTAGATGCGATGGCCCCTTTAGCCTTTGTAGGGGCGGGGGCAAAGGCCATTATACCCAAGGGTCACCCCTTCGTCCTCAAGGATCATAGTGTCGTACTTGAAGGTACGCCATGCTATCTCCAGTGGCTACAACCACCGCCCTGACTCCCCCTGTACAAGCCACCAACACAGAGCGAGTATGACGGCCTCACCATCGCCCTCCGGTGGGCATCCTGGAGCGTCACATGCTACAGCCAGGGAGAGAGAGAGAGAGGAACAGTCAGGGAGGGAGACACACAAGGCTGTTATTTCCGCCCCATCTGGTTCTGAGAAGTGGACGTGGGAGTGGCGGGGCAGTGCATACCTGGCACCTTCTTTTCTCTCTTCCTTCGTGAGGTAACAGGAACTGAATGCTTATCCCGATTCCTCGTGTGTAATTACCCATTCGAAATGACGTGTTCGAACTCTACGAGGAGGGGAGTTTTACACTCACGGGGCCCTCCCTCATCTTTCATGAACTTTCCGAGCATCAAACGTCTTTGTGTGTGTGTGTGTGTGTGTGTGTGTGTGTGTGTGTGTGTGTGTGTGTGTGTGTGTTGCGTGCTGGGGAATTGATGGTACTTAACATCGAATATCTACACAGAGAGCTCTCGCAACTCGTCCACTGGGAGGGCTTGTAGAGCTGCCATTGTTATCCATAATGGCAGTAGATTAACGTACAATGTCTGAACAGACAAATGAACTGTACGATACACTCATCCTTCTCAAGCTTGCAGAACCCACAACCTCATTTCCATCATCTCTGATTCTCTTATCATCCCAATTTGTCTCACATCACCCTGGGATCAGGTTGTAAGACGCTGGTGTACGAGGCCCAGATACTGCGGGCATGTGTTGGTTGATACAGGTACCCCGTCAAGCGAGACTCCACCCAGTGGGACCTCCACCCAGCCAGCCAGCCAGCCAGCTTACCTCTGGTTCAGCCTGACATTACGACACTCGTGTCACATCAACGCCCAGACACAGCACGGCCTCCCCTACCTACCCCTACCCACCTTCCTCACTCCCTCCCTTCGTCTTCTGCCTACCTACCTATCCACCTTCCTCACTCCCTCCCTTCGTCTCCCACCTACCCACCTACCCACCTTCCTCACTCCCTCCCTTCCTCTCCCACCTACCCACCTTCCTCACTTCCCTCCCTTCCTCTCCCACCTACCCACCTTCCTCACTCCCTCCCTTCGTCTCTACCTACCCACCTACCCACCCACCTTCCTCACTCCCTCCCTTCGTCTTCTACCTACCTACCCAACCACCTTCCTCACTCCCTCCCTTCGTCTCCTACCTACCCACCTACCCACCTTCCTCACTCCCTCCCTTCGTCTTCTACCTACCCACCTACCCACCTTCCTCACTCCCTCCCTTCGTCTCCCACCTACCCACCTTCCTCACTCCCTCCCTTCGTCTTCTACCTACCCACCTACCCACCTTCCTCACTCCCTCCCTTCGTCTTCTACCTACCCACCTACCACCTTCCTCACTCCCTCCTTCGTCTTCTACCTACCCACCTACCCACCTTCCTCACTCCCTCCTTCGTCTTCTACCTACCCACCTACCCACCTTCCTCACTCCCTCCTTCGTCTTCTACCTACCCACCTACCACCTTCCTCACTCCCTCCTTCGTCTTCTACCTACCCACCTACCCACCTTCCTCACTCCCTCCTTCGTCTTCTACCTACCCACCTACCCACCTTCCTCACTCCCTCCCTTCGTCTCCCACCTACCCACCTTCCTCACTCCCTCCCTTCGTCTTCTACCTACCCACCTACCCACCTTCCTCACTCCCTCCCTTCGTCTCCCACCTACCCACCTTCCTCACTCCCTCCCTTCGTCTCCCACCTACCCACCTTCCTCACTCCCTCCTTCGTCTTCTACCTACCCACCTACCCACCTTCCTCACTCCCTCCTTCGTCTTCTACCTACCTACCAAACCACCTTCCTCACTCCCTCCCTTCGTCTCCCACCTACCCACCTTCCTCACTCCCTCCCTTCGTCTCCCACCTACCCACCTTCCTCACTCCCTCCTTCGTCTTCTACCTACCCACCTACCACCTTCCTCACTCCCTCCTTCGTCTTCTACCTACCCACCTACCCACCTTCCTCACTCCCTCCTTCGTCTTCTACCTACCCACCTACCCACCTTCCTCACTCCCTCCCTTCGTCTTCTACCTACCCACCTACCCACCTTCCTCACTCCCTCCCTTCGTCTTCTACCTACCCACCTACCCACCTTCCTCACTCCCTCCCTTCGTCTCCCACCTACCCACCTTCCTCACTCCCTCCCTTCGTCTTCTACCTACCCACCTACCCACCTTCCTCACTCCCTCCCTTCGTCTCCCACCTACCCACCTTCCTCACTCCCTCCTTCGTCTTCTACCTACCCACCTACCCACCTTCCTCACTCCCTCCTTCGTCTTCTACCTACCCACCTACCCACCTTCCTCACTCCCTCCTTCGTCTTCTACCTACCCACCTACCCACCTTCCTCACTCCCTCCCTTCGTCTTCTACCTACCCACCTTCCTCACTCCCTCCCTTCGTCTTCTACCTACCCACCTACCCACCTTCCTCACTCCCTCCCTTCGTCTCCCACCTACCCACCTTCCTCACTCCCTCCTTCGTCTTCTACCTACCCACCTACCCACCTTCCTCACTCCCTCCCTTCGTCTCCCACCTACCCACCTTCCTCACTCCCTCCTTCGTCTTCTACCTACCCACCTTCCTCACTCCCTCCTTCGTCTTCTACCTACCCACCTACCCACCTTCCTCACTCCCTCCTTCGTCTTCTACCTACCCACCTACCCACCTTCCTCACTCCCTCCTTCGTCTTCTACCTACCCACCTACCACCTTCCTCACTCCCTCCCTTCGTCTTCTACCTACCCACCTACCCACCTTCCTCACTCCCTCCTTCGTCTTCTACCTACCCACCTACCCACCTTCCTCACTCCCTCCTTCGTCTTCTACCTACCCACCTACCCACCTTCCTCACTCCCTCCCTTCGTCTTCTACCTACCCACCTACCCACCTTCCTCACTCCCTCCCTTCGTCTCCCACCTACCCACCTTCCTCACTCCCTCCCTTCGTCTTCTACCTACCCACCTACCCACCTTCCTCACTCCCTCCCTTCGTCTTCTACCTACCCACCAACCCACCTTCCTCACTCCCTCCCTTCGTCTTCTACCTACCCACCTATCCGGATTTATTCTCTTGTCATTTATCATCCGGATTTATTCTCTTGTCATTTATCATCCGGATTTATCCTCTTGTCATTTATCATCCGGATTTATCCTCTTGTCATTTATCATCCGGATTTATCCTCTTGTCGTTTATTAAGTGGTTTATCCATTCGTCATTTATCATACTTTTCTACACTAGATCTCACACTTCGATCCTTGACGTATCAGGATCTCATCCTATCCAGTATGATGATGACGTCCTACTGGATCAGAATCCATCTCATCCATCATGATGATGACGTACACCCGAGATGATGACGTATTGGATCAGAATCCGTCTCACCCAGGATGATATTGATGATGATAATGATGATGATGATGACGTATTGAATCAGAATCCGTCTCGCCCAAGATGATATTGATGACTATAATGATGATGATGATGACGTATTGAATCAGAATCCGTCTTACCCAAGATGATATTGATGATAATAATGATGATGATGATGACGTATTGAATCAGAATCCGTCTCTCCCAGGACGATATTGATGATGATAATGATGATGATGATGACGTATTGAATCAGAATCTGTGTCACCCAGGATGATATTGATGATAATAATGATGATGATGATCATGATGATGATGATGACGTATTGAATCAGAATCCGTCTCTCCTAGGATGATATTGATGACTATAATGATAATGATGATGATGATGACGAATCAGAATCCGTCTCACCCAAGATGATAATGATGATGATAATGATGAGGCGTTGGTCGGGGAACGAGCGGCACAGGTCATCGTCCAGGCTTCGACAGTTTACGAGAGAACAGCCAACAGGTTGTTGATCGCCATCACTTCTGAGTAGCCTCCCACAGACGAAGGGTATCATACGCTCATCAGTTCAAGCTTGGGGTCGTCTTGATGGGTTCCAGTAGTTCTAAAGATAAGCAGTGTAAGCTTAGGTCGTTATAATGGGTTCCAGTAGTTCAAAAGATAAGTGATATAAGTTTGAGTGGTTTATGATGGGTTCCAGTCGTTCAAAAAGACAAACAGCTTAGGCTTAGGTCGTTTATAATGGGTTCCAGTCATGTAAAAGATAAAGTCTATAATCTTAGGTCGTTTATAATGGGTTCAAGTTGTTTATAATGGGTTCCAGTTATGTAAAAGATAAACTCTATAATCTTGGGTGGTTTATAATGGGTTCAAGTTGTTTATAATGGGTTCCAGTTATGTAAAAGATAAACTCTATAATCTTGGGTCGTTTATAATGGGTTCAAGTTGTTTATAATGGGTTCCAGTCATGCAAAAGATAAACTCTATAATCTTGGGTGGTTTATAATGGGTTCAAGTTGTTTATAATGGGTTCCAGTCATGTAAAAGATAAACTCTATAATCTTGGGTCGTTTATAATGGGTTCAGGTTGTTTAAAAGATGAGCTTGGGTCGTTTACAATGGGTTACAGTAGTTCAAAAGATAAGGAGTATAAGCTTAGGGCGTTTATAATGGGTTACTGTCGTTCAAAAGATAAACTGTATAAGCTTGGGTCTTGATGATGGGTTCCAGTCGCTCAAAAAGACAGACAGTATAACCTTGGGTCGTTCATAATGGGTTCCAGTCGTTTAAAAGATAAGCTGTACTAGCTTGGGTCGTAATGATGGGCTCCAGTCGTTCAAGAAGATAAGCAGTTTAAGTTTGGGTCGTTTATAGTGAGGTCTCATCGTTCGAAAGATAAGCATTATATGTTTGGATCGTTTATAATGGCTTCCAATCGATCATAAAGATAAGCAGTGTAAGCTTGGGTCGTTTATAATGGGTTCAAGTGGTTCGAAAGAAACACAGTATAACTTTGGATCATTTTTTTATAACCAGTTCTAATCGCCCGAAAGATAAGCTGGGTCGTTTGTAATAGGGATGCAGTCGTTCAAAAAGATAAGCATTCATCAGTTTGTTTCGTATTGATGGTTTCCGGTCATTGAAAGCTTACAGAGTCGTGTAACACTTGGGGTTGAAACTCCACATCTACATGAGAGGAGATTCGTCCATCAGCTATGCAGCGTATGTCGTTATCATGATTCACACTCAACTGCTGGATGGGCCATTAAGACAGAATCCAAACGACCATTCACGTCAGATCGACGCTGGAATATTTATGAAGGGAAGCTGGTGGATGTGACGGCTAACGAGAGCTGAATGGATCATAAGGCCAGGGTCCTGAACGTGTGTGTGTGTGTGTGTGTGTGTGTGTGTGTGTGTGTGTGTGTGTCTGTATGTGTGTGTCACACATACACGAGAGGGAAACCGCAGTTACTGTGGCAAGTAATGAATTTCATCATATCTCTAGCTTCCTAGACGTTCTTCTGTTCCCCTCCTTGTATTTTAACTTTCTAAAAGGGGAAACAGAAGAAGGAGTCACGTGGGGAGTGCTCATCCTCCTCTAAGGCTCAGATTGGGGTGTCTAAATGTGTGTGGATGTAACCAAGATGAGAAAAAAGGAGAGATAGGTAGTATGTTTGAGGAAAGGAACCTGGATGTTTTGGCTCTTGAGTGAAACGAAGCTCAAGGGTAAAGGGGAAGAGTGGTTTGGGAATGTCTTGGGAGTAAAGTCAGGGGATAGTGAGAGGACAAGAGCAAGGGAAGGAGTAGCACTACTCCTGAAACAAGAGTTGTGGGAGTATGTGATAAAGTGTAAGAAAGTAAATTCTAGATTAATATCGGTAAAACTGAAAGTTAATGGAGAGAGATGGGTGATTATTGGTGCATATGCTCCTGGGCATGAGAAGAAAGATCATGAGAGGCAAGTGTTTTGGGAGCAGCTGAATGAGTGTGTTAGTGGTTTTGATGCACAAGACCAGGTTATAGTGATGGGTGATTTGAATGCAAAGGTGAGTAATGTGGCAGTTGAGGGAATAATTGGTATACATGGGGTGTTCAGTGTTGTAAATGGAAATGGTGAAGAGCTTGTAGATTTATGTGCTGAAAAGGGACTGGTGATTGGGAATACCTGGTTTAAAAAGCGAGATATACATAAGTATACGTATGTAAGTAGGAGAGATGGCCAGAGAGCGTTATTGGATTACGTGTTAATTGATAGGCGCGTGAAAGAGAGACTTTTGGATGTTAATGTGCTGAGAGGTACAACTGGAGGGATGTCTGATCATTATCTTGTGGAAGCGAAGGTGAAGATTTGTAGGGGTTTTCAGAAAAGAAGAGAGAATGTTGGGGTGAAGAGAGTGGTGAAAGTAAGTGAGCTTGGGAAGGACACTTGTGTGAGGAAGTACCAGGAGAGACTGAGTACAGAATGGAAAAAGGTGAGAACAATGGAAGTAAGGGGAGTGGGGGAGGAATAGGATGTATTTAGGGAATCAGTGATGGCTTGCACAAAAGATGCTTGTGGCATGAGAAGCGTGGGAGGTGGATTGATTAGAAAGGGTAGTGAGTGGTGGGATGAAGAAGTAAGATTATTAGTGAAAGAGAAGAGAGAGGCATTTGGACGATTTTTGCAGGGAAAAAATGCAAATGAGTGGGAGATGTATAAAAGAAAGAGGCAGGAGGTCAAGAGAAAGGTGCAAAGGGTGAAAAAGAGGGCAAATGAGAGTTGGGGTGAGAGTGTCATTAAATTTTAGGGAGAATAAAAAGATGTTCTGGAAAGAGGTAAATAAAATGCGTAAGACTGGGGAACAAATGGGAACTTCAGTGAAGGGGGCTGATGGGAGGTGATAACATTTAGTGGCTATGTGAGAAGGAGATGGAGTGAGTATTTTGAAGGTTTGTTGAATGTATTTGATGATAGAGCGGCAGATATAGGGTGTTTTGGTCGAGGTGGTGTGCAAGGTGAGAGGGTTGGGGAAAATGATTTGGTGAACAGAGAAGAGGTAGTAAAAGCTTTGCGGAAGATGAAAGCCGGCAAGGCAGCGGGTTTGGATGGTATTGCAGTGGAATTTATTAAAAAGGAGGGTGACTGTATTGTTGACTGGTTGGTAAGGTTATTTAATGTATGTATGATTCATGGTGAGGTGCCTGAGGATTGGCGGAATGCTTGCATAGTGCCATTGTACAAAGGCAAAGGGGATAAGAGTGAGTGCTTAAATTACAGAGGTATAAGTTTGTTGAGTATTCCTGGTAAATTATATGGGAGGGTATTGATTGAGAGGGTGAAGGCATGTACAGAGCATCAGATTGGGGAAGAGCAGTGTGGTTTCAGAAGTGGTAGAGGATGTGTGGATCAGGTGTTTGCTTTGAAGAATGTATGTGAGAAATACTTAGAAAAGCAAATGGATTTGTATGTAGCATTTATGGATCTGGAGAAGGCATATGATAACGAGTTGATAGAGATGCTCTGTGGAAGGTATTAAGAATATATGGTGTGGGAGGCAAGTTGTTAGAAGCAGTGAAAAGTTTTTATCGAGGATGTAAGGCATGTGTGCGTGTAGGAAGAGAGGAAAGTGATTGGTTCTCAGTGAATGTAGGTTTGCGGCAGGGGTGTGTGATGTCTCCATGGTTGTTTAATTTGTTTATGGATGGGGTTGTTAGGGAGGTGAATGCAAGAGTTTTGGAAAGAGGGGCAAGTATGCAGTCTGTTGTGGATGAGAGAGCTTGGGAAGTGAGTCAGTTGTTGTTCGCTGATGATACAGCGCTGGTGGCTGATTCATGTGAGAAACTGCAGAAGCTATTGAATGAGTTTGGTAAAGTGTGTGAAAGAAGAAAGTTAAGAGTAAATGTGAATAAGAGCAAGGTTATTAGGTACAGTAGGGTTGAGGGTCAAGTCAGTTGGGAGGTAAGTTTGAATGGAGAAAAACTGGAGGAAGTAAAGTGTTTTAGATATCTGGGATTGGATCTGGCAGCGGATGGAACTACGGAAGCGGAAGTGAATCTTAGGGTGGGGGGAGGGGGCGAAAATTCTGGGAGCGTTGAAGAATGTTTGGAAGTCGAGAACATTGTCTCAGAAAGCAAAAATGGGTATGTTTTAAGGAATAGTGGTTCCAACAATGTTGTATGGTTGCGAGGCGTGGTCTATGGATAGAGTTGTGCGCAGGAAGGTGGATGTGCTGGAAATGAGTTGTTTGAGGACAATATGTGGTGTGAGGTGGTTTGATCAAGTAAGTAATAATAGGGTGAGAGAGATGTGTGGAAAGAAAAAAAGTGGGGTTGAGAGAGCAGAAGAGGGTGTTTTGAAATGGTTTGGCCACATGGAGAGAATGAGTGAAGAAAGATTAACCAAGAGGATATATGTGTCAGAGGTGGAGGGAACGAGGAGAAGTGGGAGACCAAATTGGAGGTGGAAAGATGGAGTGAAGAAGATTTTGAGTGATCGGGGCCTGAACATGGAGGAGGGTGAAAGGCGTGCAAGGAATAGAGTGAATTGGAACGATGTGGTATAGCGGGGTCGACGTGCTGTCAATGGATTGAACCAGGGCATGTGAAGCGTCTGGGGTAAATCATGGAAAGTTCTGTGGGGCCTGGATGTGGAAAGGGAGCTGTGGTTTCGTAGCATTATTACGTGACAGCTAGAGACTGAGTGTGAACGAATGGGGCCTTTGTTGTCTTTTCCTAGCGCTACCTCGCACACATGAGGGGGGAGGGGGTTGTTATTCCATGTGTGGCGAGGTGGCGATGGGAATAAATAAAGGCAGACAGTATGAATGATGTACATGTGTATATATGTATATGTCTGTGGGTGTAAGTATATGTGTACATTGAGATGTATAGGTATGTATATTTGTGTGTGTGGACGTGTATGTATATACATGTGTATGGGGGTGGGTTGGGCAATTCTTTCGTCTGTTTCCTTGCGCTACCTCGCTAACGCGGGAGACAGCGACAAAGCAAAATAAGGATAAAAAAAAAAAAAAAATATATATATATAATATATATATATATATATATATATATATATATATATATATATATATATATATATATATTCATTTATTTATTTATTTTGCTTTGTCGCTGTCTCCCGCGTTAGCGAGGTAGCGCAAGGAAACAGACGAAAGAATGGCCCAACCCACCCACATACACATATATATATATATATACATACACGTCCACACACGCAAATATACATACCTATACATCTCAATGTATACATATATATACACACACAGACATATACATATATACACATGTACATCATTCATACTGTCTGCCTTTATTTATTCCCATCGCCACCTCGCCACACATGCAATAACAACCCCCTCCCCCTCATTAGTGCGAGGTTGCGCTAAGAAAAGACAACAAAGGCCCCATTCGTTCACACTCTGTCTCTAGCTGTCATGTAATAATACACCGAAACCACAGCTCCCTTTCCACATCCAGGCCCCACAGAACTTTCCATGGTTTACCCCAGGCGCTTCACATGCCCTGGTTCAATCCATTGACAGCACGTCGACCCCGCTATACCACATCGTTCCAATTCACTCTATTCCTTGCACACCTTTCACCCTTCTGCATGTTCAGGCCCCGATCACTCAAAATCTTTTTCACTCCATCTTTCCACCTCCAATTTGGTCTCCCACTTCTCGTTCCCTCCACCTCTGACACATATATCCTCTTGGTCAATCTTTCCTCACTCATTCTCTCCATGTGACCAAACCATTTCAAAACACCCTCTTCTGCTCTCTCAACCACACTCTTTTTATTTCCACACATTTCTCTTACCCTATTATTACTTACTCGATCAAACCACCCCACACCACATATTGTCCTCAAACATCTCATTTCTAGCACATCCACCCTCCTGCGCACAACTCTATCCATAGCCCACGCCTCGCAACCATACAACATTGTTGGAACCACTATTCCTTAAAACATACCCATTTTTGCTTTCCGAGATAATGTTCTCGACTTCCAAACATTCTTCAACGCTCCCAGAATTTTCGCCCCCCCCCCCCCCCACACACACACACACACACACACACACACCCTATGACTCACTTCTGCTTCCATGGTTTCATCCGCTGCCAGATCCGCTCCCAGATATCTAAAGCACTTTACTTCCTCCAGTTTTTCTCCATTCAAACTTACCTCCCAATTGACTTGACCCTCAATTTACTGTACCCAATAACCTTGCTCTTATTCGCATTTACTCTCAACTTTCTTCTTTCACACGCTTTACGAAACTCAGTCACCAGCTTCTGCAGTTTCTTACATGAATCATCCACCAGCGCTGTATCATCAGCGAACAACAACTGACTCACTTCCCAAGCTCTCTCATCCACAACAGACTGCATACTTGCCCCTCTTTCCAAAACTCTTGCATTCACCTCCCTAACAACCCCATCCGTAAACAAATTAAACAACCATGGAGACATCACACACCCCTGCCGCAAACCTACATTCACTGAGAACCAATCACTTTCCTCTCTTCCTACACGCACACATGCCTGACATCCTCGATAAAAACTTTTCACTGCTTCTAACAACTTGCCTCCCACACCATATATTCTTAATACCTTCCACAGAGCATCTCTATCAACTCGTTATCATATGCCCTCTCCAGATCCATAAATGCTACATACAAATCCATTTGCTTTTCTAAGTATTTCTCACATACATTCTTCAAAGCAAACACCTGATCCACACATCCTCTACCACTTCTGAAACCACACTGCTCTGCCCCAATCTGATGCTCTGTACATGCCTTCACCCTCTCAATCAATACCCTCCCATATAATGTACCAGGAATACTCAACCAACTTATACCTCTGTAATTTGAGCACTCACTCTTATCCCCTTTGCCTTTGTACAATGGCACTATGCAAGCATTCCGCCAATCCTCAGGCACCTCACCATGAATCATACATACATTAAATAACTTTACCAACCAGTCAACAATACAGTCACCCCCTTTTTTTAATAAATTCCACTGCAATACCATCCAAACCCGCTGCCTTGCCGGCTTTCATCTTCCGCAAAGCTTTTACTACCTCTTTTCTGTTTACCAAATCATTCTCCCTAACCCTCTCACTTTGCACACCACCTCGACCAAAACACCCTATATCTGCCACTCTATCATCAAACACATTCAACAAACCTTCAAAATACTCACTCCATCTCCTTCTCACATCACCACTACTTGTTATCACCTCCCCATCCGCCCCCTTCACTGAAGTTCCCATTTGCTCCCTTGTCTTACGCACTTTATTTACCTCCTCTCAAAACATCTTTTTATTCTCCCTAAAATTTAATGATACTCTCTCACTCCAACTCTCATTTGCCCTCTTCTTCACCTCTTGCATATGGGAGAAAGAATACTTCCCACGTATTCCCATTCTGTCGTAGGAGGTGACTAAAAGGGGAGGAAGAGGGGGGCTGGAAAACCTCCCCTCCAGTTTTCACATTTCAAAAAGAAAGAACAGAGACTGGAGGCCAAGTGGGGATTTTTCTCCTCTAAGTCTCAGTCGTTTGTTCTTGACGCTACCTCGCTAATGCGGGAAATGGCGAATATATATGGAAAAGTGACTGTGCGTTAATGTTTTCTTCAGAGCCACTGATGGAGGAGGAGAAGGTTAAAGTGGGGATAACCTGCAGACCTTAGCACGACACCCACCTGACGAAGGAGGCGAGGGGATGACTTAAGCAAGCGGTCACCAGGCGAGAAACTGTGGATATAAGATTCTGCAGAATATGAGAACAACATGATCACGACGGTACGACCCAAGATCACGACGGTACGACCCTTGATCACGAAGGTACGACCCTTGATCACGACGGTACGACCCAAGATCACGACGGTAAGACCCTTGATCACGAAGGTACGACCCTTGATCACGACGGTACGATCCTTGATCACGACGATACGATCCTTGATCACGACGATACGATCCTTGATCACGACGATACGATCCTTGATCACGACGGTGCGACCCTTGATCACAACGGTACGATCCTTGATCACGGTGTGTGCTGAATGGGTCGTACCGTCGTGCTGAATGGGTCGTACCGTCGTGCTGAAGGGTTTAAGTTTATCGTACGTAAGGTTATTTCTCATGCTGTCTGCGTAACACGACAGATACGTAGGAGTCGCTTTGTCAGTCGTCCTCGTGAACTTTCATCCGTCGCCGCCCTCCTCCGTCGTCCGTCCGTCCGTCAGTCCTTTCCTCTCGTCGTCGGGGAGTCGCACCCTGGCATAATGAAGACGCGTGCAACCAGAAGTCGCACCCTGGCATGGTGAAGATACGTGCAACCAGAGGTCGCACCCTGGCGTAGTGAAGATACGTACAACCAGAGGTCGCACCCTGGCATAGTGAAGGTGCGTACAACCAGAAGTCGTACCCTGGCGTAGTGAAGATACGTCCAACCTGAATCGTACAAGGTCAGGCACAAACGCATCAGATTCTACACTACCCTACATGTTGCCCAGCGTCTGAAGAATCAGAAGCCATAAGACCCATAACTCAGGGTCGGGTTTTGCCTGAGTTATGTGTCCCTTATTTGAAGAGTGTTCACCTGCACCATAACCTGACAGGGAACTTGAAGAAAAACTCCCACTTTTTTGGCCTTGGTAACTTCATATAAGGCGAGGCTCCCCTATGTATCTTACCTTCGGCTCAACTGGCGTCACTTCTCCCAAAAGCAGAGTTCATACGAAGTGGTGATAGTTTTCGAGCAATTCCTTCAACCTGAGTTTGTATCTGATCGCCAATAACTTTAGCTACACTGCAGGTGACACATGGAATATCCCTTCTAGTTCATGTATAATGTGTGTTCTAACCTTCCCTGCTTTGAGACCCTGCAGTTAGGGGGTAGCCATAACTTCATCAAGTTCGATGATGAAATGAAAAATTCATTCGAAATTATCCTCCCTGGAAGATGCTCTCCCCAATATGAACACGATTGTGAGTGAAGGTGACGCTCCCGTACAAGGCTCTCACTTTCCTGCATGTCAGTATGTGGTGTTGACCTCACCTTCCCTCCTCCTCCTCCTCCTCCTCCTCCTCCTCCTCCTCCTCCTCCTCCTCCTCCCCCCCGACCTGTCATGACTCGTCCCAGTGTATGTGTCATAGTCAGCGTGACACCTGCGTGGCTGGCTGGTTATGACAGCGGTGATCGTATTTCTCTCTCTCTCTCTCTCTCTCTCTCTCTCTCTCTCTCTCTCTCTCTCTCTCTCTCTCTCTCTTCTCTTTCACCTGTCGTTGTCTGGGACCGTGAGCCAGCGTGGTGGTGACCCAGGGTTAAGCTTGCGCCACCATTTCCATATCCAGGGCTCCAGCAACCTGGCCCCCGCCCCGGGAGGAGCTGGTGAGGAGGGTAGAGAGGAGTGGCTGGCGTCTTTGAGGACCTGGGCATTTCCTGCTGGTGGACCATTTGTAAGGATTTCACCATGATGACCCGGGTGGCTTGCTGGGTCACACCGCTCCTGATCCCGCTTCTCTGGGCACATTGGCGCCGCCCTTCTGTCCGTCGCCTGTCTGTCTCTCTGTCTGTCTCTGTCGCCTGTCTGTCTGTCTGTCTCTGGGTCTGTCTTTGAGGGGTTATATTTCCCGTCTGTCTGTGTGCGAGTTATAACGAGCATCTTCACTGTGTTAACGTTAAGTCAGACTCAACATGCCTCTGTGTGTCGAAGGTTATGATATCCTCCTGTCTGTGTTGTTATACCAGACATCATCGCCCTCTGCCTGTCTGTGTAGGTATACTGAACATACGTCTTGTATGTCCAGGTTATACCAGACATCATCGCCCTCTGCCTGTCTGTGTGGGTATACTGAACATACGTCTTGTATACCCAGGTTATACCAGACATCATCGTCCCCTGCCTTTCTGTGTAGGTATACTGAACATACGTCTTGTATACCCAGGTTATACCAGACATCATCTTCCTCTGCCTGTCTGTGTGGGTATACTGAACATACGTCTTGTATACCCAGGTTATACCAGACATCATCTTCCTCTGCCTGTCTGTGTGGGTATACTGAACATACGTCTTGTATGCCCAGGTTATACCAGATATCATCGCCCTCTGCCTGTCTGTGTGGGTATACTGAACATACGTCTTGTATGTCCGTCATGCTCTTGGTGATGTTAAAGCAGAGCCCGTCATCAGCCTTTGTCTGTCTGTACGTGAAATCGTATCAACGACACGTATGATCTCCAGCCTCCAGCATCCTTTGTCTCTCATCTCACATAACCCGAACATCCTTCAGAGTCCTTCCCTCCCTCCCTTCCATCCTCTCTCCCCTCCCTCCTTCCCTCCCTCTACGTTCGAGCCAGAGTCCTTCCCTCCCTCCCTTCCTCCCTCCCTCCTTCCCTCCTTCCACGTTTGGGCCAGAGTCCCTCCCTCCCTCCCTCCCTCCCTCCCTCCCTCTCTCCTCCTTCCCTCCCTCTCTCCCTTCCCCCTTCCTTCTCTCTACGTTCGGGCCAGAGTCCTTCCCTCCCTCCCTCCCTCCCTCCTTCCCTTCCTCTACGTTCGGGCCAGAGTCCTTCCCTCCCTCCTTCCTTCCCTCTCTCTACGTTCTGGCCAGAGTCCTTCCCTCCCTCCTTCCCTCCCTCTACGTTCCGGCCAGAGTCCTTTCCTCCCTCCTTCCCTCCCTCTGCGTTCGGGCCAGAGTCCTTCCCTCCCTTTACATTCGGGCCAGAGTCCTTCCCTCCCTCCCTCCTTCCTTCCCTCTACGTTCGGGCCAGAGTCCTTCCCTCCATCCCTCCCTTCCTCCTTCCTTCCCTCTACGTTCGGGCCAGAGTCGTTCCCTCCATCCTTCCCTCCCTCAACGTTCGGGCCATCCTCTCACGTCGTCTGAAAGTCTCTTGTGTTTTACCACCGCCACCATGACCTCCATGAACTCCCACTGAACTTCCGCTGAACACTTCAGCTGAAAAACATCTGAATTCAATTATTATTGGAAGTTGTATATCAATCTGCGTTCATGTGGTAATTGTTAGAGAAAATAATTAGATTTGGTGCAGGAAATTCATCTATACAGTCTGCAACCCACAAGGTGTGTTTGGAGAAATGATGTTAAAATATCTACTGATTCGTTGAATGTGTTTTTTTCTTAGATAGAAATATAAGAAATGAGTCCCTACAGACACTTCCTTCAGTATATACAGACGTCTTCATCACTGATGAACGATATTATCCATTGAAATGAACGCGCCAGAGACCGCCATGTCCCGACACCATGACCAGGTCCAACACCTTGACTACCACGGCTCCAGTCACCGCCTCGGCCATACTGCATAGAAAATGAGTCATCAGGGAGAACATGACGTGTTTCATAAACACTCTTGATATGAGGTGTTGCTGCGTTAGATCGGGAGCGGTCGAAGCCTTCCAGCACTGTGTGTAGGGGTTCTGATCCTATCGCTCTGCTTGAACACTAGTGTATCCTATATACTTCGGTGGTATAATTAGCCCGAAGTGATTCTGGTAATGAAGACTAGTTGGGTTCATGGCTCCCAAGACCTTATATTGACTGTCTTTTTCATGTTATGGTGGCGCGGGATGAGGCACCTTATAATCGAACTACAGTCTATCAGTTTCCAGCAAGCAGCGGCAAGCAGCAACAGCGAGCAGCAGCAGCAGCTGCAGCAACAGCAGCTGTACAGCGGGTGTAACAGCAGAACACACACACACACACACACACACACACACACACACACACACACACACACACTCGCACGCACTACAGCTCATCAGATTTGATTATTCTGTTCTCAGTTCTTCTGTTCAGTGAGGAGCTGCCATCTCGTTCCCTCACCTCTGGCATGTGTGCAGTTGAAGACTGTATTACGTCTACAGGTCAGAAGAATCACCACACATTTTTGTCTTGTTTCTTAAAGCCAAAATGAGTGAGTCGGTTGTACCATACAGGACCTATGTTGACATTCACATCCTCAAGACGGGGTTCGAACCTGGAAATGATATGAACTACGAGATCTCAACCATATAGTATGAGGGAGTGTGACATCCACCATGTAGATCATGGACATCAAGTCACCCAGATCTGCCAAGCTGCTCATATCCTGACGAAGAAACATCAGGAGGGTTTTGGCGGGGGAGGATCACATGCATATAGTGAGAGGTTAGGTGGGCTTCCAAGTATCATTACCATTTGAAGATGTTAAAAGATATTCCGGTTGGTGTCGTGTGTGTGTGTGTGTGTGTGTGTGTGTGTGTGTGTGTGTGTGTGTGTGTGTGTGTGTGTGTGTGTGTGTGTGTGTACGGCCTTAGAACTCTCTGTAACACCTGAAGAAGGTGTTAAAGTTTTTCTTTGTTTTGTATTTACTTGGCGCATGTAATAGTTTGACGTTTACGGTTATAATGACCCTTGCGGGTGGCTGACGTAGGGCACAAGAACGTCCAAGAGCGTAGATAATAAGGCCACGAGCCCAGCCAGCCAGTCAACAAAGAGTGTGACTGGACATGAGAACACGTACAGTAGGGAATAAGAAAAGTTCCCTTGATTTTCTTTTGGAGATCAGAGAATAGAAAATGGTGATTAGGACGCTTACACAAACATTGTATCGATGAAGACTCCGCCATATGCAATTATCCAATTATATACATCCACGGTAACCAGGAGAGTCTTGCCTCCTCGCTGTGTGTGTGTGTGTGTGTGTGTGTGTGTGTGTGTGTGTGTGTGTGTGCTGCGGGACAAATATGGCGGTGGGCGAGCCCAACGCTCATCCTCCAGTCTCCACTACGGTTTTGGTTCATTCATCTAGGGCGGGGATCAGGCAATTTATTTAAGTAACTAAGTGGGTGTGTGTTTTGCTATGTGCGCGCGCGCGCGCGTGTGTGTGTGTGTGTGTGTGTGTGATTGTCTATTTGTATTTGCCTATTTGTACAGTACGGAGAGGGGGGAACTTTTACACTCGTGGTACCCCATGTCTTTATCTGTATCTGTTGTTATAAAACTTATCAAACGCGTCAGTGGAAGGTTTTAGATAAGGGCAGAGTGCTACAGAGACAAACTGAAAATAACAGATATTAGACAAAAAAAAGGAAGTATGAGGGTTTAATTTGAATTCAGTAGGTGTTTGTGGAGAGGTTATGAGAAGAAGGGAAGACAAAAGACGGTAGAGAATTTCACAATTCGCTTTACGGGGAAAGAAGAGAATGTTGTGAAGGTTAATCCTCATGTGGCTGGTCCCCACACAGAAGCTATGGGAAGCAGCTGCCACACAGCGTGTCGCTAGGGAAGCAAGCAGGCGACTCACGAGAGCAGTGGACGAAATGATATCTATAGAACAGTGAGAGAGAGAGAGAGAGAGAGAGAGAGAGAGAGAGAGAGAGAGAGAGAGAGAGAGAGAGCACAGATATCACACGGGTCGGAGACGGGTGGTTGAAGAGAGAGTTGTTAAGACAGAGGGGTCGTTTGATTCCGACCCTGGGAAGAGAGAGGGAGGGAGGGAGGTGATGGAAGAGCCACCCTAGTTACACCAGCAGTACTCCAAATGAGACCTTTGTAGGTACGGGGTAGTTACTCCCAAGGAAAATAACTAGTGCACCTATAAAAAGGAGGTTTCGTGACGTTCATTACGTGAGGTTTGTAGGAGAAAGTGAGGGATATGGTTATGGCCAAACTGTTTATGTTGTGAGGTGAAGTGTCATGTTTTGAAATTCACTGGTGGGAAACGACTGAGAATTGGATAAAGGCAGAATTGCGGTTTAATTGTGTGCAGTTTAACTGCGTGACAACTTCCTCATTCCACGATGTTGCACAGGTCCAAATTCGGAGAGGAAATATGTTCAGTGGGAGTGGAAGGAGGTGTGTCGGAGTGAGGTGAGGAGGGAGGGAAAGTGAGTTGAAGCATGTAAAGTATAGTCATCGGAGGTAAGAGTGAAGAGGGTTGGGGGATGAGGATGGATCATGTACGCAGAGAAGAAAGAGGGTTGGTGATAGGCCAGTACCCTGAGGGACACCACTGTTGGTAGGAGAAGAGGGAGATGCTCCTCTGTCACCTGTTATCATTCACAGTTTTACCACTTGGCTTATTCTCTCCATCCACAATTATAATGCAGGTGTTGCTTTACATATTTTCGAACATTGTCTTTGTTAACTTCTTGTTATGTAATCATCTGTTTGTAATGACGTACTTGTACTGTACGGGGAGGGAGTTCTACACTCGTAGGGTCTCTTCATGTTTTGAACCGTCTTTACTTTAGTACGTCTTCAACTACTGTATGCCGTCCATACTCACAGTTTCATCACTCAGTTCATTCCAGTCACCCATTGCTCTTGTACCATAAACGTTACATCTTTACACTGTGAGGCAGACTTGAGGCCTCTAGTCTCTCCCTGCAACTCGGCTTCTGTGATTGCACGGAGACATCAGAAACGTCAACACCCTCCAGCGAATGCCACATGACACGCTGCTTGCTATCACTCACCTCCATGTACACTACGATGGGAGGTGCCACCAAACATACCTTCAGTCTACCTATACCGGTACGCACAGTGTTTCTCTTCCCCTACACACCTCCACGTAATATATATAATCACAGGTGCTCATTAACCGGTTGACCAGCCAATAGCAACTTGTAACTATGACGGCCGTCTATCCCAACCATATATACATGTTTTTTTCTATCCCCTCCTGACCCTATCAGACCACCACGTACTGTAACCATGTCCCCAGACGCCGTCCTGTCATTATGTGGAGTTAATCAGTACTTGTTCCATCGTCTGCTCGAGGACGAGGTCACCCCTCCATTATCTTCGCGTCTTGTCCTTCTGCACCGCAACACGGATGGCCCCAACCTCACTCCCACCGTTACTCCCAAACCTCCCTCCATGTCTCCTCCTCGCTGTCCTCACACACCTCCCTTGTTCTCGATGGCCTCCCTCCGCCACGCTCCCTTACAGCCACACACTCTTACCCTCTCTCTGAACCTCCTCCACTCTCACAGACAACACCTATCGCTAAGATGATCCGCCACTAAACGCCACATCGTCCTCCTCACCAGCCGCCTTGCTACACACCTCGCACGCACCCTATGTTGCCCAGAAGCCCAGGGAGACCTCCAGGAGCCATGTCTTCTACCTCGCCCCCAACACCTCGACAACACCACCTGCCGTGCCCCACCCCGCGCCGTAGTGTGTCTAGTGTTGTGACACCTCGCCAGGGGGCTGCCAGTCAGTCGCCTCGCCCTCCCGGTGAGGACGCCCTCCCTCCCTGCCCAGTTATTTCCTCCGGTGTGGCAGACCCGACGCGGGCACAAGGGCTCCCTGATGGGGGGAGAGAGAGAGAGAGAGAGAGAGAGAGAGAGAGAGAGAGAGAGAGAGAGAGAGAGAGAGAGAGAGAGAGAGAGAGAGAGGCGCCGGCTATCTTATGTAACGACTCACGTCTACAATCTCGGCTTGAGTAAAATGTTTTATTTCAAAATCTAAGAAAATCTCACGATCATGGCGTTACCTTAGAGGAATATATGTAAAATACTTCGTCTCATTTTGTATTAAACATATTCATTCATATTTCTTTCATCTAATACAGAAATTCGTTCGTATTCCTTTCTTTTAACACAGAAATTTATTCATATTCCTCTTTCTTTTTACATGCGTTCTGGCGAGAAGGTCAGTGGAGGATGACATAAGCGCACCACAAGCCAGGTGCCCCAACACTGAATACTTTTCAGCGAAAATATCGTGTGGGTCTGTTGCTTCGTAAGTGATCTTTCGGAGAGATTTCCATTTGACGTGTGTCTGGATACCCGCTGCATTGTCCGTTGAGAGAGAGAGAGAGAGAGAGAGAGAGAGAGAGAGAGAGAGAGAGAGAGAGAGAGAGAGAGAGAGAATGTGCTTTCCGTGGGTAAGAATGGCCCTGAACACTTTGTGTGTGTGTGTTTGTGTGTGTGTGTGTGTGTGTGTATATGTGTTTGTATTGGTTAATAGACAATTCGACTGTATAGAAAACGAATGAATAAGTACATAAATGGCAGTTATAATGCTATCCTCCCGTCACCATGACGTTACGTCCCTTGAGCACGACGGTACGACATTTCATCATGACAGTACGATACTTGAGCACGACGGTACGTCAGTTCACCATGACGGTACGACACTTGAGCACGACGGTACGTCAGTTCACCATGACGGTACGTCCCTTGAGCACGACGGTACGTCAGTTCATCATGACGGTACGACACTTGAGCACGACAGTACGTCATTTCATCATGACGGTACGACACTTGAGGACGACGGTACGTCTCTTGAGCACGACGGTACGACCCTTAAGTCACGAACGTACGACTCTTGATCCCGACGGGACGACCCAAAACTGTACTATCCTGGGTGCTGACTGTAGCAGACACTGCAACAGACTTAAAAATCATTTCCCTCAGATTTCATGAAATATCCCCAACATATCTTTAAGGAGGTTTCAGTTTTGTGGATATATTTCCTTAAAATCCTAAAAGTATCTTACTGAAACTTCAAGTTTTATCATTTTTCCCCAAATTGATTTTTGTACTGACATTTCCCTACACTCTATATTGTACTGATGGTAATCTAATCACATTCTTATTCTACAATGGTTTTTCATATTCTGGCCAGAGTACCAGGCTTTACCTAAGCTGAAATCAGTATTTTTATTTTTATTTTATCTGTGTTCTAAATTAGACATATTTTCCACCAAATTCTACAAAAATGTCATTCTAGGTACTTATTCTTGGGGTCCCCTTAGATGGTAGTAGAGGGTCAAGTTTCTAGATGTGATCTTCATGGAGCAATGGCTGTGAGAAACACATAGGCTATTCCATCATTATGGTAGCAGATTTGAGATCTCCAGGCCCTCGTCTGCTTGCTTTTGATGAAGGCACCCACACCCTCACCCTGTACGCCTTCCCACCCTGGCCACTACTCCCTCCCTCACTACCAACACTTCCTCCCTCTAAGGCCACCATGACCTGAACGGCAGAATGGCATTGTCCAGCAGTATGATCATTCACCCTCCGCCATTTTCCCTCTTCATGCCTCCCACACTGCCGGTACAACCTTCCTGCTCAATATTAAGATATTTTCTAGAAAGTGTATCACCTCAGAAGCCCCCTGTTTCTTCTATCTTGCGAAGGAAATGGATAAATTATTGGCAATTGTGTATGGGTAGGGGTGTGGGGGATACATAGTCAGAATGATTTTCCCCACATGGAAAAGGTGTTCAAGACTTTCGATTGGTCGTTATAACTTAACGTTGACGACCTGACTGACCCCTGGCAGTTGGTAGGGTTAAAAGCCCAAATAACCAACCAGCCTATCTCACAGACCTTCCCTACTGGGCTCAGGGGTTTGGTATGTAGTCCTAAGCTGCCCACAACCATTCCAGAAACGAGCATGGCACCTTCTTGTCGGGCCCTGCCTAGCTTACCCTGCCGACACTCAGAGGGTCTGAGCATCCTGTTCATTCCCCCGGTGTTTACTGATGTAGAACCATCATCTTTGCTTAAACTGTTTCACTTAATATCTTCAGTTTCGTGTCATTCCAACCTATGGAAGTTCATCTCAGAAGCCCACGAAACTAACTTCCACTTGTCGACTTTTTTTTTAAAGCCAGTCTCTATTGGCATTAGCATTTACTCTTGCTCATCAGAGCTATTGTACATTCGAGGGATAATTGATCCAGTCAGTCCAAACTCTTGGCCTGATTGATCCTTCCTTCGCTCGAGGCAGCAGTGGAACGATCTCTCTTATGTTGTACAGGAATGTCATCATCGAACAGAGGGGATTGGATCACTTCTTTTATACCATCTCTCGGTGACAGTGTTTCACTTTGCCCTACACGCACACGCACACACACACACACACACACACACACACACACACACACACACACACACGTCATGTTCCTCTGCCCACCTCGCACGGTGGCCGGAGGTCCTGCGTGCCATCCTTATCTGCGATCCTGATAACGCAGGTTACCAGATCCACCACAAATGTCGGGAATACGACCCAAGTGTCTTCTCCCTCAGGGAGGTGGCCAGCCCGGGGTGTGGTCTCGGGTGGGATGGTTCCCAATTGCCTTTATGTAGACCTGATTTCAGCGACCAGGATGTAGTCTCCTCAGGATTTGGTCAGCTGGTCTCCTAAGAGGTCAGACATTATACGGTTAGTCTTCTCAGTGGTGGTCAGGCCTTGGTCAGTTGGTCTCCTCAGTGGTCAGGCATTGGTCTGTTGGTCCCCTCAGAGATCAGACCTCGTTCGTTTGGTCTCCTGTGTGGCCAGACCATGGTCAGTTAGTCTCTTCACACGTTAGATCTTGGGTCTGTTGGTGTCCTCTGTGGTCAGGCATTGGTCTGTTGGTCTCCTGAGTGGCCAAGCACTGGTCAGTTGGTCTCCTGAGTGTTCAGGCATTGGTCAGTTGGTCTCCTGAGTGTTCAGGCATTGGTCAGTTGGTCTCCTGAGTGGTTAGGCATTGGTCAGTTGGTCTCCTGAGTGTTCAGGCATTGGTCAGTTGGTCTCCTGAGTGGTCAGGCATTGGTCAGTTGGTCTCCTGAGTGTTCAGGCATTGGTCAGTTGGTCTCCTGAGTGTTCAGGCATTGGTCAGTTGGTCTCCTGAGTGGTTAGGCATTGGTAAGTTGGTCTCCTCATCGGTTGGCGTCCTTGGTCGCTTTGAGGTCTATGATGGATGGTATAGAACCTTGCATTACTAACACCAGTGTGTGTGTGTGTGTGTGTGTGTGTGTGTGTGTGTGTGTGTGTGTGTGTGTGTGTGTGTAAGTCTGTCTATTTCTACTGTACAGGTAGGGAGCTATACACTCATGGGGGCCCCCATTTCTTGAAGCTTGTCAACTATCATATAATTTTTTAAACTGAAGTATGTCATATATATTCACAATTCCATCATTCCTTCTATTCTATTCGTCCATCACCCTTATGTTGTAGAAGGACGTCTTTACATCTTTTTTACCAAATTTCCTGCTTAACTTCATGTTATGTCCTCTGGATTTTCTGTCCTTGCATCTTTCGAAGGACTGTTCATTGTCTTCTTCGTCAATCCGGTTTTAATATTCAAGGATCATAAACAGGTCATCCTTGCTCTTCTCTCATCCATAGTGGATAAATCAAAGTCCCCAAACCTTTCCCTTCTTAATTCTGGGAGCCATATCTTTGTTGCCCTCGTCTGGACTCTCTCCATTAGATCTTTGAGCTTCTTTAAGCGCTAATCAACCTTAGGGAAACATATTCTAGTTTTAGGCTTACGTAGGATCCGAACAACTTACTGAATGTTCTTCGCCAGCAGACAGTTTGACTCCTTTGTCATTTTCGTCATATGGGACACTCGCGACAGGTCAGGGCCGAAGCCTTGTCTCAATTTTCCAATGCAAACAGATCCTCTGCAGCTTGTTTTCTATTAGATGATCATCATATCGAGTCTTTTCACTTTGTCCCATCCTCATTACATTTAGAGGGAGGGTCAGTCGTACCAATCCCGTATCCGACCAACTTTGGACTTTGTCAAGGTTCCCTTGCAGGTTGATGCAGTCCTTTTCGATTTTCACTTTCCCCATGACCAAAGGATTCATGTGCGAGCATATTCAAGTAGTATTCTGGTCCTTCTGGCACTTTGTTGACATAGATCCAGAAGAAAATGGTCGTAGGACAGAACCCTGCGGCACGCCACGAGCGACAGGATAGAAAAGGTTCCAGGACAGACCCCCTGTGAGACGACATTAGTGACCTCACTCCATTTCGAGATGGCTACTTTGACATTCATCCTTTGTTCCATCCCACAAAGATGATATTCGATCCATGGAAGTAGTCTTCCCCCCTTTAATCCTGTCGGATGAATTTGATCCAATTCATTTGTGATTATAATTTGTGTGTTGCAGAGAGAGTGTTCTATACTCGTGTTGCCCCGTCTCTTAATCTTGTATATATGTACCATTCTTTACTCCTGTGGAGATATGCACACACACACACACACACACACACACACACACACACACACACACACACACACACAGCTACCCAGAGGGAGGGATGAACAACTGGGTTGGGTTTAAGCCAACTGCCACGCCCAGGATTCGAACCCAAGGGCGTCCGAACCCGGGTTGGCCCATGTTGACTGAAGGTCAGTAACACTAACCACTACACCACGTGTGTGTGTGTGTGTGTGTGTGTGTGTGTGTGTGTCACTAAGGCACAGGAGAAACCTAACAACATTGAAAGGAACATCAAAGAGAGCATAAGTATAGATATGGTGTAATCTTCAGGTATAACAAACCTGGTCAGTGCATACCAGACACCTGGTCACTGTATAACAGGAGATAAAACAGAAGCAAGTCTGTTTATAACAGGAAGCCTGGTTAGTGTATAACAGGAGCCCCGTCTGTGACAGAGGCCTGATAGGTGTATAACGGAGGCCTGTTAGGTGTATAACAGAGGCCTGGTAGGTGTATAACAGAGGCCTGGTCAGTGTATAACAGAGGCCTGGTAGGTGTATAACAGAGGCCTGGTAGGTGTGCAACAGAGGCCTGGTAGGTGTATAACAGAGGCCTGGTGGGTGTATAACAGAGGCCTGGTAGGTGTATAACAGAAGCTTGGTAGGTGTATAACAGAGGCCTGGTGGGTGTATAACAGAGGCCTGGTAGGTGTATAACAGAGGCCTGGTAGGTGTGCAACAGAGGCCTGGTAGGTGTATAACAGAGGCCTGGTAGGTGTGCAACAGAGGCCTGGTAGGTGTATAACAGAGGCCTGGTAGGTGTATAACAGAGGCCTGGTGGGTGTATAACAGAGGCCTGGTAGGTGTATAACATAGGCCTGGTCAGGATATAACAGAGGCCTGGTAGGTGCGCAACAGAGGCCTGGTGGGTGTATAACAGAGGCCTGGTGGGTGTATAACAGAGGCCTGGTAGGTGTATAACAGAGGCCTGGTCAGTATATAACAGAGGCCTGGTAGGTGTATAACATAGGCCTGGTAGGTGTATAACAGAGGCCTGGTAGGTGTATAACATAGGCCTGGTAGGTGTATAACAGAAGTCTGCTGGGTGTATAACATAGGTCTCGCTGAAACGTGATCGGTACGTTCCAAAACCAAGGCAGAATGATACTATCAACCCATTACAAAGTATCTTATTTCGAACACAATAGCCACAGTATTATATGAGGTTCATCAAGTGATATTGGGATGGCTAATGATTATTTTATGAATATACACTAGGAAACCAACACACCTTCACTACACTCGAGACACCACTAGCCCTTGTTCTTACCCGTACGGGTCAGTTAAGAGGTTAGGGGTTCTGAGTATTGGATAGAAAAAAGACAATAGTGATGATGAAGTATGAAGGTACTGAGTAAAGACAATAATGATGATGAAGGTACTGAGTAAAGACAGTGTGATGTGAATATATGTAGCACTAGTGACAGAGGAGGGTCCGGCCTAGCTGCTGTGTGGTTTTTGCGTTTCAGCCACACCAGAAAAACCAAGACACTGGGAGTGTCCGGGACAACTTTTTTGACTAGCTTTAGCCTCAGTAGCACTCGTGTTTGGTTCTGACAACTGGTGCAACCAGCCAACCCGCCAGCCAGCCAGTCAATCCAGCCAACCAACCAGACAGCCAACCAACCAGTCAGCCAGCAAAACAGTCAGTCAGCAAACCAGTCAGCCAGCCAACCAGTCAGCCAGCCAGCCAGCCTGTCAGTCGGCCAGCCAACCTGCCAGCCAGCCAGTCAATCCAGCCAACCCTCACCAGTCAGTCAAGCCAGCCAGCCAGCCAGCCAGCCAGTCAATCCAGCCAACCAGCCACTAGTCAGTCAAGCCAGCCAGCCAGCCAGCCAAGCCAGTCAAGCCAGCCAGTCAAGCCAGCCAGTCAGTCAGCCAGCCAAGCCAGCTCGATCTGTGTTATAAAAAACAAATTCAGAACGAAACTTCGTCAGGTAAGGGCCCGGCCTCATCAGATAAGGGCTTGTCTTCTTCAGATAAGGGTCCGACGACGTCAGGTAAGTGCCCGACTTGATCACATAAGGGCCCGCGTCAGGCCAAGACTTGGTGTATCCAGCAACAAGAAACCATGTTGAATCTTTTGTACCTGCTGTTACCTCGACGAACGCTTTAGCACAGAGACCAGGTCGTCATGAGACAAGGGCCCGGGCCCGACGGAGACCAGTCAGTTCCAGCAGCAACGACCAGAACCCTTTATCTGAGGGGGTTTGTGTGAAGGTGACTCGTACCCCCGAACTGGACGACGCCCATGAAGCAAACTGTTTTGCTGTCTTACAGAAACAGGTCCACGCACTCGTTGGACTCCCCCTTCCCCCCCAAGATAACTCTCTCTCTCTCTCCACCATAAATCATCCGTTCTCTCACCAGCAAACGTATCTGTTTGAAGTCATCTGGAACGCCTGAGTATTGGAAAAAAAAAAAAGATCGAGAGACGAATTGGTTGGTTCAGTTCCGCACTGCTGGACTCCAGGGAGGCCCCAACCAGCCCTAAGGTTCCGGGTGGCCTGGCTGCTCCTCTGGCCCCGAGCAAGCGTGCCATGACTTCAAATGGCCAGCCCCTGAGAGCAGGTCGGTGTCATGTGTCCGCTGGGTTATGAAAACATCGCACAGGGGACGCCTGGTCTCCGCATATCCTTCACGATAATGTTTTCATCATCTTCATAACACGGACCTCCACCTGGCCGGAATTTGTGAGGTTGGTGGTGTCGAGACAAGGCATTAATTTCTGTATATCAGGCTCTGGTGAGGGGACTAAGGCCTCATCAAGGCCAGGCCTTGAATGAGACAGAAATAGAGTTAAAGATACGAAGAAGTGAGGAGTGAAGGGTGAAGAGATAATGGCGAGAGAGATAATGCCAGTGACTTGGTGCAACATGATATATATTAGCGGATCACTGCAGCGACCTCATTCGATAGAACTGCCTCAGGAGACAGTCAGAGACTTGGCTCCCTCCCTCGCCCAATCATGCTAACACCAATCTTGCTTTCAGTATAAACATCCACACCATGACCGCCAAGTACCAATTGATTTACACTACGTCTCTCATCACAGAGAGACACCGCTGTGTACTGTGTGTGTGTCTCTCTCTCACACAAAGCCCACTGCTGTTACTTCTTCTTCAGCCTGTCTCCCGCCTACAGGAGCGTCCTAGTTTACACACATCCTCTCTTCCTATGTTAGAGTCTTCTTGATGATTCACCATACAATAAGATTGTATTTATCCTCGACATGTAAGGAGTGCAAACACAACATCTCTGATGGTGGAAGTGGTTGAATGACTTCCTAAATGAGGTGAAAATTGACGTAGATATCCCAGCAGGTGGAGGATTTATATATGTACTTGCCTGGAGCCATATTCATCAAGACATGGTCTCAGAAGTTACAAAAGTCAAGTTTACTTCCAGAGTCTTCCCAACATAAGGCATGGTTCCAGTTCCTTCTGTACAGACACCAGACGTCCTCGCTGGAGTCCAGATCGAGGTACTCGAGCAGCAAACGTGCGTTGTATAGCCTTAGGAAAATGAGTGTAGCAGCCCCCTCTGGATGAGGCTTCGTAAGTCGCCAACATGGCATTCATTCCAAAGTTCGTAACGAATATCTAGGTTTAGCACAGAACTGGCGGATCCTCTTAGTGTTACCAAGACTTTACCAGTGACACTGGTGGTGGTGATGGTGGGGGGGGGGGGGATTGGAGTGGGTTGAGTGTGACTTAGATATGTGGTTGAGGTGTTTTGGTTGATGGCTGACTCACGCTTATTACGGTGATGTTATGGTTGAACTGACTGTACGGTGGAGTCACGACGTGACACAGAGGACGTGTGTGTGTGTTTTAAAGATATGATAATCAATTGATTTGTTGTTTTAGACCCTTTGAGAATGGCGGTCCGATCCCTGAGTACGATGGTACGATCCTTGAACTCGACGGTCCGATTTTTGAATACGACGGTACAATCCTTGACCTGACCCTCAGAGGGAACAGGTCAAAGGCTACTGAATTCTACCAATGCATCGTACTGTCATGTCTACGGCGTCGCACCGTCGTACTTAAGGATCGTACCGTCGTACTCAAGGATCGTCACACCGTCGCACTCAAGGATCGCACCGTCGTACTCAAGGGTCGTACCGTCGTACTCAAGGGTCGTGCCGTCGTACTCAAGGATCATACCGTCGTACTCAAGGATCGTACCGTCGTACTCAAGGGTCGTACCGTCGTACTCAAGGGTCGCACCGTCGTACCCAAGGGTCGTCCCGTCGTACTCAAGGATCGTCCCATCGTACTCAAGGATCATACCGTCGTAATCAAGGATCGTACCGTCGTACTCAAGGGTCGCGCCGTCGCACTCAAGGGTCGCACCGTCGTACTCAAGGGTCGTACCGTCGTATTCAAGGGTCGCACCGTCGTACTCATGAATCATACCGTCGTACTTAAGGATCGTACCGTCGTACTCAAGGATCATACTGTCGTACTCAAGGATCGTACCGTCGTACTCAAGGATCGTACCGTCGTACTCAAGGATCGTATCGTCGTACTCAAGGATCGTACCGTCATACTCAAGGATCGCACCGTCGTACTCAAAGATCGTCCCATCGTACTCAAGGATCGTCCCATCGTACTCAAGGGTCGTCCCGTCGTACTCAAGGATCGCAACGTCGTACTCAAGGATCGCAACGTCGTACTCAAGGATCGTCCCATCGTACTCAAGGGTCATACCGTCGTACTCAAGGATCGTACCGTCGTACTCAAGGATCGTCCCATCGTACTCAAGGGTCATACCGTCGTACTCAAGGATCGTCCCATCGTACTCAAGGATCGCACCGTCGTACTCAAGGATCGCACCGTCGTACTCAAGGATCGCACCGTCGTACTCAAGGGGTTACAACCTAACCAGTGCCCTCAACCACATAAATACAACCGGAACTAACCACTATAACTACGTCCACAGACAGTCACTCTAACTACAACTCCCTGACCACAACCAGGGAGTCGGTACAACTCCAACCAAAGGAAATCCCCCACAACCACACACGCCGTGGCCATGTTTAGACCCGGTCACCACAGCCACAGCTTGAGGTTACAACACGATCACTGTAGCCTCAGTGACAGTCACTGTAGCCTCAGTGACAGCCACTGTAGCCTCAATCAGTCACTGTAGCCTCAAAGACAGTCACTGTAGCCTCAATGACAATCACTGAAGCCTCTATGACAGTCTCTGTAGCCTCAATGACAGACACTGTAGCCTCAGTCAGTCACTGTAGCCTCATTGACAGTCACTGTAGCCTCAATGACAGTCACTGTGGCCTCAAAGACAGTCACTGTAGCCTCAATGACAGTCACTGTGGCCTCAAAGACAGTCACTGTGGCCACAAAGACAGTCACTGTAGCCTCAATGACAGACACTGTAGCCTCAGTCAGTCACTGTGGCCTCATTGACAGTCACTGTAGCCTCAATGACAGTCACTGTAGCCACAATGACAGTCACTGTAGCCTCAACTAGTCACTGTAGCCTCAATGACAGTCACTGTAGCCTCAAAGCGAGTCACTGTAGCCTCAATGACAGTCGCTGTAGCCTCAATGACAGTCACTGTAGCCTCAAAGACAGTCACTGTAGCCTCAGTGACAGTCACTGTAGCCTCAATGACAGTCACTGTAGCCTCAGTGACACTCACTGTAGCCTCAATGACAGTCACTGTAGCCTCAACCAGTCACTGTAGCCTCAACCAGTCACTGTAGCCTCAACCAGTCACTGTAGCCTCAAGGACAGTCACTGTAGCCTCAGTGACACTCACTGTAGCCTCAATGACAGTCACTGTAGCCTCAGTGACAGTCACTGTAGCCTCAATGACAGTCACTGTAGCCTCAGTGACAGTCACTGTAGCCTCGAAGACAGTCACTGTAGCCTCAATGACAGTCACTGTAGCCTCAATGACAGTCACTGTAGCCTCAGTGACAGTCACTGTAGCCTCAGTGACAGCCACTGTAGCCTCAATGACAGACACTGTGGCCTCAATGACAGTCACTGTAGCCTCAAAGACAGTCACTGTAGCCTCAATGACAGTCACTGTCGCCTCAATGACAGTCACTGTAGCCTCAATGACAGACACTGTAGCCTCAGTCAGTCACTGTAGCCTCAATGACAGTCACTGTCGCCTCAATGAAAGTCACTATAGCCTCAATGACAGTCACTGTAGCCTCAATGACAGACACTGTAGCCTCAGTCAGTCACTGTGGCCTCATTGACAGTCACTGTAGCCTCAATGACAGTCACTGTAGCCACAATGACAGTCACTGTAGCCTCAACTAGTCACTGTAGCCTCAATGACAGTCACTGTAGCCTCAAAGCGAGTCACTGTAGCCTCAATGACAGTCGCTGTAGCCTCAATGACAGTCATTGTAGCCTCAAAGACAGTCACTGTAGCCTCAGTGACAGTCACTGTAGCCTCAATGACAGTCACTGTAGCCTCAGTGACACTCACTGTAGCCTCAATGACAGTCACTGTAGCCTCAACCAGTCACTGTAGCCTCAACCAGTCACTGTAGCCTCAATGACAGTCACTGTAGCCTCAGTGACACTCACTGTAGCCTCAGTGACAGTCACTGTAGCCTCAATGACAGTCACTGTAGCCTCAGTGACACTCACTGTAGCCTCAATGACAGTCACTGTAGCCTCAACCAGTCACTGTAGCCTCAACCAGTCACTGTAGCCTCAATGACAGTCACTGTAGCCTCAGTGACACTCACTGTAGCCTCAATGACAGTCACTGTAGCCTCAGTGACAGTCACTGTAGCCTCAATGACAGTCACTGTAGCCTCAGTGACAGCCACTGTAGCCTCAATGACAGACACTGTGGCCTCAATGACAGTCACTGTAGCCTCAATGACAGTCACTGTAGCCTCAGTGACAGTCACTGTAGCCTCAGTGACAGCCACTGTAGCCTCAATGACAGACACTGTGGCCTCAATGACAGTCACTGTAGCCTCAAAGACAGTCACTGTAGCCTCAATGACAGTCACTGTCGCCTCAATGACAGTCACTGTAGCCTCAATGACAGACACTGTAGCCTAAGTCAGTCACTGTAGCCTCAATGACAGTCACTGTCGCCTGAATGAAAGTCACTATAGCCTCAATGACAGTCACTGTAGCCTCAATGACAGTCACTGTCGCCTCAATGACAGTCACTGTAGCCTCAATGACAGTCACTGTAGCCTCAGTGACACTCACCGTAGCCTCAATGACAGTCACTGTAGCCTCAATGACAGTCACTATAGCCTCAATGACAGTCACTGTAGCCTCAAAGACAGTCGCTGTAGCCTCAGTCAGTCACTGTAGCCTCAAAGACAGTCACTGTAGCCTCAATGACAGTCACTGTAGCCTCAAAGACTCACTGTAGCCACAAAGACAGTCGCTGTAGCCACAAAGACAAGCATTATCATTGTACATCTAGACGGTCACCATAAACCATACACATCATCATCATAACCACAACCAGAGACCATAGTGAATCACAACCAGAGACCATAGTGAATCACAACCAGAGACCAAAGTGAATCACAACCAGAGACCATAGTGAATCACAACCAGAGACCAAAGTGAATCACAACCAGAGACCATAGTGAATCACAACCAGAGACCAAAGTGAATCACAACCAGAGACCAAAGTGAATCACAACCAGAGACCAAAGTGAATCACAACCAGAGACCATATTGAATCACAACCAGAGACCAAAGTGAATCACAACCAGAGACCATAGTGAATCACAACCAGAGACCAAAGTGAATCACAACCAGAGACCATAGTGAATCACAACCAGAGACCAAAGTGAATCACAACCAGAGACCATAGTGAATCACAACCAGAGACCAAAGTGAATCACAACCAGAGACCAAAGTGAATCACAACCAGAGACCAAAGTGAATCACAACCAGAGACCAAAGTGAATCACAACCAGAGACCATAGTGAATCACAACCAGAGACCAAAGTGAATCACAACCAGAGACCATAGTGAATCACAACCAGAGACCAAAGTGAATCACAACCAGAGACGATAGTGAATCACAACCAGAGACCAAAGTGAATCACAACCAGAGACCAAAGTGAATCACAACCAGAGACCATAGTGAATCACAACCAGAGACCAAAGTGAATCACAACCAGAGACCAAAGTGAATCACAACCAGAGACCAAAGTGAATCACAACCAGAGACCAAAGTGAATCACAACCAGAGACTAAAGTGAATCACAACCAGAGACCATAGTGAATCACAACCAGAGACCAAAGTGAATCACAACCAGAGACCAAAGTGAATCACAACCAGAGACCAAAGTGAACCACAACAGGAGACGGAGACAATAACCACAACCCAGATTTGAAGACGTGACCTCACCCAGGGTCATTCAACCACCACTGAGTGACAGCAACCAGAACCACAACCACCACTGAGTGACAACAACCAGAACCACAACCACCACTGAGTGACAACAACCAGAACCACAACCACCACTGAGTGACAACAACCAGAACCACAACCACCACGAGTGACAACAACCAGAACCACAACCACCACGAGTGACAACAACCAGAACTACAACCACCACGAGTGACAACAACCAGAACCACAACCACCACGAGTGACAACAACCAGAACCACAACCACCACGAGTGACAACAACCAGAACCACAACCACCACTGAGTGACAACAACCAGAACCACAACCACCACTGAGTGACAACAACCAGAACCACAACCACCACGGGTGACAACAACCAGAACCACAACCACCACTGAGTGACAACAACCAGAACCACAACCACCACTGAGTGACAACAACCAGAACCACAACCACCACGGGTGACAACAACCAGAACCACAGCCACCACGAGTGACAACAACCAGAACCACAACCACCACGAGTGACAACAACCAGAACTACAACCACCACGAGTGACAACAACCAGAACCACAACCACCACGAGTGACAACAACCAGAACCACAGCCACCACGAGTGACAACAACCAGAACCACAGCCACCACGAGTGACAACAACCAGAACTACAACCACCACGAGTGACAACAACCAGAACTACAACCACCACGAGTGACAACAACCAGAACTACAACCACCACGAGTGACAACAACCAGAACCACAACCACCACTGAGTGACAACAACCAGAACCACAACCACCACGAGTGACAACAACCAGAACCACAACCACCACGAGTGACAACAACCAGAACCACAACCACCACGAGTGACAACAACCAGAACCTACAACCACCACGAGTGACAACAACCAGAACCACAACCACCACGAGTGACAACAACCAGAACCACAACCACCACTGAGTGACAACAACCAGAACCACAACCACCACGAGTGACAACAACCAGAACCACAACCACCACGAGTGACAACAACCAGAACCACAACCACCACGAGTGACAACAACCAGAACCACAACCACCACGAGTGACAACAACCAGAACCACAACCACCACTGAGTGACAACAACCAGAACCACAACCACCACTGAGTGACAACAACCAGAACCACAACCACCACTGAGTGACAACAACCAGAACCACAACCACCACTGAGTGACAACAACCAGAACCACAACCACCACGAGTGACAACAACCAGAACCACAACCACCCCGAGTGACAACAACCAGAACACAACGCCCCACGAGTAACAAACAACCATAACTACAACCACCACGAGTGACAACAACCAGAACCACAACCACCACGAGGTGACAACAACCCGAACCACAACCACCATGAGTAACAACAACCAGCAGACCACCAACCACCCACAGAGTGACAACAACCAGAACCACAACCACCCAGAGTGACAACAACCAGAACCACAACCACCACTGACGTACAAAACACAACCAGAACTACAAACCACCACTGAAGTGACAACAACCAGAACCACAACCACGACTGAGTAACAAAGAACCAGAACCACAACACCAGACTGAGTAAGTAACAACAACCACGAACCACAACCACCACGAGTGACACAACCAGAACCACGACCACCCACGAGGTGACAACAACCAGAACCACAACGCCCACCACGAGTGACAACAACTCCAGAACCACAACCACCACGAGTGACAACAACCAGAACCACAACCACCACTGAGTGACAACAACCAGAACCAACAACCAACCACGAGTGACAACAACCAGACCACAACCACCACTGAGTGACAACAACCATGAACCACAACCACCACGAGTGACAACAACCAGACCACAACCACCACTGAGTGACAACAACCAGAACCACAACCACCACTGAGTGACAACAACCAGAACCACAACCACCACGAGTGACAACAACCAGAACCACAACCACCACTGAGTGACAACAACCAGAACCACAACCACCACTGAGTGACAACAACCAGAACCACAACCACCACGAGTGACAACAACCAGAACCACAACCACTACTGAGTGACAACAACCAGAACCACAACCACCACTGAGTGACAACAACCAGAACCACAACCACCACGAGTGACAACAACCAGAACCACAACCACCACGAGTGACAACAACCAGAACCACAACCACCACTGAGTGACAACAACCAGAACCACAACCACCACTGAGTGACAACAACCAGAACCACAACCACCACTGAGTGACAACAACCAGAACCACAACCAAAACTAACATAATGAAAACGTCCTTCCACCCCATATATTTTATCATAACCACAACCACAGAGAGTCATCACAACCACAACTAGATTATATTTCGTTACTCATAGGTTACAGACGTAATAGAAGTCGCATTAACAACCACATTCACAACAACAACAACCCCTAGAAATACAACCATAACAACAGACAGCATACAACATCCAACAACAACACTCACACACAACCATAAACGTCTACAACCCACAACCACACTCCCTACAACCAAAAAATGAATAGACAGACAGTTCAAAGTAACCACAACCGGTTACAACCAATGAACCAACCACGCTGAGGACAGGGCACACAGGTCATCCCCCATATATGTGTAGAAGAAAAAAATAAACAGACGATAAGTGATGTTTGAAGATGAGTCGCTGGTCGTGAGGGAGAGGGAAGGTGATAGAGACGGAGGGAGGGAGCGTGAGGCAGGAGTGAGGGATGGAGGGAGTGTGAGGCAGGAGGGAGGGAGGGAGGGAGTGTGAGGCAGGAGGGAGGGAGGGAGGGAATGTGCGGCAGGAGGGAGGGAGGCCGAGAATGTCAGAGAATGTGAGAAGGAAGAGACGGTATGGGGTCATTCAGCAAATTAGTGGAAGGAAGAGAGAAGAGACACGCAAAGTCGAGGGGATGAAGGACGATGCGTAGCGAGAGTGGAGAGGGACTGATTGAGGCTCAAGTGGAAAAAGGAGAGAGATCGAAAGAAGAGATATAGAAGAAGGCGAAGACGAAGAGATAGAAGAAGGTGAAGACGAAAGTATAGAAGAAGGCGAAGACGAAGATATAGAAGAAGGTGAAGACGAAGACATAGAAGAAGGCGAAGACGAAGAGATAGAAGAAGACGAAGACGAAGAGATAGAAGAAGGCGAAGACAAAGATATAGAAGAAGGCGAAGACGAAGAGATAGAAGAAGGCGAAGACGAAGATGTAGAAGAAGGCGAAGACGAAGATGTAGAAGAAGGCGAAGACGAAGATATAGAAGAAGGCGAAGACGAAGATATAGAAGAAGGCGAAGACGAAGATATAGAAGAAGGCGAAGACGAAGATATAGAAGAAGGCGAAGACGAAGATATAGAAGAAGGCGAAGACGAAGAGATAGAAGAAGGTGAAGACGAAGATATAGAAGAAGGCGAAGACGAAGATATAGAAGAAGGTGAAGACGAAGATATAGAAGAAGGCGAAGACGAAGATATAGAAGAAGGCGAAGACGAAGATATAGAAGAAGGCGAAGACGAAGATATAGAAGAAGGCGAAGACGAAGATATAGAAGAAGGCGAAGACGAAGATATAGAAGAAGGCGAAGACGAAGATATAGAAGAAGGTGAAGACGAAGATATAGAAGAAGGCGAAGACGAAGATATAGAAGAAGGCGAAGACGAAGATATAGAAGAAGGCGAAGACGAAGATATAGAAGAAGGCGAAGACGAAGATATAGAAGAAGGCGAAGACGAAGATATAGAAGAAGGTGAAGACGAAGATATAGAAGAAGGCGAAGACGGAGATATAGAAGAAGGCGAAGACGAAGATATAGAAGAAGGCGAAGACGAAGATATAGAAGAAGGTGAAGACGAAGATATAGAAGAAGGTGAAGACGAAGATATAGAAGAAGGTGAAGACGAAGATATAGAAGAAGGTGAAGACGAAGATATAGAAGAAGGCGAAGACGAAGATATAGAAGAAGGTGAAGACGAAGATATAGAAGAAGGTGAAGACGAAGATATAAAAGGTGAAGACGAAGATATAGAAGAAGGCGAAGACGAAGATATAAAAGGTGAAGACGAAGATATAGAAGAAGGCGAAGACGAAGAGATAGAAGAAGGCGAAGACGAAGATATAGAAGAAGGTGAAGACGAAGATATAGAAGAAGGCGAAGACGAAGATATAAAAGGTGAAGACTAAGATATAGAAGAAGGCGAAGACGAAGATATAGAAGAAGGTGAAGACGAAGATATAGAAGAAGGTGAAGACGAAGATATAGAAGAAGGCGAAGACGAAGATATAGAAGAAGGTGAAGACGAAGATATAGAAGAAGGTGAAGACGAAGATATAGAAGAAGGTGAAGACGAAGATATAGAAGAAGGCGAAGACGAAGATATAGAAGAAGGTGAAGACGAAGATATAGAAGAAGGTGAAGACGAAGATATAGAAGAAGGCGAAGACGAAGATATAGAAGAAGGTGAAGACGAAGATATAGAAGAAGGCGAAGACGAAGATATAGAAGAAGGTGAAGACGAAGATATAGAAGAAGGCGAAGACGAAGATATAGAAGAAGGTGAAGACGAAGAAGGTGAAGACGAAGATATAGAAGAAGGTGAAGACGAAGAAGGTGAAGACGAAGATATAGAAGAAGGTGAAGACGAAGAAGGCGAAGACGAAGATATAGAAGAAGGCGAAGACGAAGATATAGAAGAAGGCGAAGACGAAGATATAGAAGAAGGCGAAGACGAAGATATAGAAGAAGGTGAAGACGAAGATATAGAAGAAGGCGAAGACGAAGATATAGAAGAAGGTGAAGACGAAGATATAGAAGAAGGCGAAGACGAAGATATAGAAGAAGGTGAAGACGAAGATATAGAAGAAGGTGAAGACGAAGATATAGAAGAAGGTGAAGACGAAGATATAAAAGGTGAAGACGAAGATATAGAAGAAGGCGAAGACGAAGATATAGAAGAAGGTGAAGACGAAGATATAGAAGAAGGTGAAGACGAAGATATAGAAGAAGGTGAAGACGAAGATATAGAAGAAGGCGAAGACGAAGATATAGAAGAAGGCGAAGACGAAGATATAGAAGAAGGTGAAGACGAAGATATAGAAGAAGGCGAAGACGAAGATATAGAAGAAGGTGAAGACAGAAGGAGATGCTTGATGATTCGAGGAACTATAAGAGAGAAGAGGGAAAGATGATATTAGGAATAGATGGAAGGAAGAAGACAAGAAAAGAGGAGGAGGAGGATAGAAGAAATTAGGAAGAGCAGGAGAAAGAAGGTAATGAAACAGGAAGAAATTTGATGATATCAGGAAGAGGAGAAAGGAAGAGAACGTGAGGCGAGAACACGTCGAGAGGAAAAGAGTAAAAGAAAACTCGAGTAAAATATGAATAGACGGATATAGGACGAGGTAGTGATGGAGAGAGAGAGAGAGAGAGAGAGAGAGAGAGAGAGAGAGAGAGAGAGAGAATGATGGATAGAGGAGAAGAAGAAGAAGAAGAAAAAGAAGAAGAAGAAAATGAAGAAGAAAAGAAAGAAAGAAAGAAAGAAAGAAAGAAAGAAAGAAAGAAGAAGAAAAGAAGAAGAAGAAGAAAAGGAAGAAGAAGAAGAAGAAGAGGAAGAAGAAGAAGAAGAAGAAGAAGAAGAAGAAGAAGAAGAAGAAAAGGAAGAAGAAGAAGAAGAAGAAGAAGAAGAAGAAGAAGAAGAAGAAAAGGAAGAAGAAAAGAAAGAAAAAAGAAAGAGAAAACAAGAAGAAGAAAAGAAGAAGAAGAAGAAGAAGAAGAAGAAGAAGAAGAAGAAGAAAAGGAAGAAGAAAAGAAAGAAAAAAGAAAGAGAAAACAAGAAGAAGAAGAAGAAGAAGAAGAAGAAGGAGCAGATCCTTGCACCTGCATCCTGGAGGTGGGGTTGGGGATGTGGGGAGTCGGTCAGGGGAGTCATGAAGTGTAAAAGGATCTGTTGGGGGGGAGGGTGTGTGTGTGTGTGTGTGTGGGGAGGTGTGGGGGTTGGTGTCCAGCCTCAACAAGGCCTCCTTCAGACCCCCAGCCACAAAGACACGACAGACGAGCTCACGCCCGCTGGTGCCGTGACCGGCCATGTCCTGTGATAACTTCGCTGGCAGCGCCCACGGACGGCTCTTCGTGATAACACTGCATCTGGACCAGAGGCCAGACATCCCCCTCACCACTGCCTGACCAGACACCCTCCACCACCTCGCCCAGACTGACACACTGTTGGCAGTGTATCAGATCCCCGCACGAGAGAGAGAGAGAGAGAGAGAGAGAGAGAGAGAGAGAGAGAGAGAGAGAGAGAGAGAGAGAGAGAGAGAGAGAATTTTCTATTTCCTTTACAGAGAAAATTCCCGTTGAAAACCTCGCTCCTGTCCACACCATCCACTGTCCACCTGTCCGTCCATTTTGTCTCCACCATCCACCATTATCTGTCTCCTCTCTTAACCGTCTTCACCATCCACTATCTGTCTCCCTTCTCCACTGTCTCCACCATCCACCATTATCTGTCTCCTCTCTC
>NC_092255.1:13653633-13686133 GCF_036320965.1 Panulirus ornatus
CGAGGGTGTGATAAAGGAGCATACAGACACTGGTGTTGGTTGGTGAGAGCTGGGAGGATGAGGGTGTTGAACCCCCCTCTTCGTAAGTGGCATATAAGGGATCAAGGATGATCTTGTTTGCCATTTTCTGCACCTATTATAGTGAAATTTGTGTATGAATATAACCATGCGCATTTTTGTATACATATATTTGCGTGTGAACGTTTGAGTAAAACACGTACCATTCAAGCCATAATATAAGATTTAGTTCTTTAAACTTCCGTGTGTCGTGGCTTGTGATGTCGCTGCTGTCGAGGATCCACTGTGGCAAAATTGGGATCTCACGGGCCTCTGTGGTAAGCAATCTTTGGGACTTGGGCATCCAGCTCCCCACGCAATAACCTAACCTCGTGTCTATAAACGTGAACCCTGAACACTGCAGTCTTGGACTTGATAGTGGATAAAGTGATTTTGGGTTGATCTTTGCTTCATCTACTATATAATTGCCCTTTTTTTTTTTTAACTTCCTGTTTGTTATTTATCATTTGTAATCTAATCCTTCCTTCCTCGTTCCAACATCAGCTTTCTTCTGCGGGTTGTTGTGTTGTTGTCACACTGGCATTTGTTAAAACCACTCGAGAATGCGCGTACGTGCCCCGTCCTTACATTCCAGGCGGTCAGCGTCCAAGGAGAGAATGAGAGAGAGAGAGAGAGAGAGATAGAGAGAGAGAAAGAGAGAGAGAGAGAGAGAGATTATCTCGAGTGTTCCCGGATCAACCGATCACCCCGTTTCAACAGTCGCCTCTATTAAGGAGAATTTACCATGGATTCCCATCTGGTTGAAGAGGATGTGTTCAGTTCGTGTGTGTCTTGTGATCTGCAGTACCAATAATGGCCTCCACTTGGCGAGACATTGGCTCACAAAGTTGTCAGAAAGAAAAGGATGTTCTCCGAGCGGGACTTGGTGTAATGGTGTTGCTCGGTGGGTTATTTGGGCCTTTAGGGTTATCCAAAGCCAAGGTTGTCGTGGCATAGTTATAAACACCAAGGAGTGGGGAAGAAAATATCTCGAACATCATCTTGAGGAACGTACGCGGCCTCACTGCATCTATAGCTCTTGTTACTCATTGGTTGGTCAATCATATATATATATGGGCTATCAACCCATATATATATATATATATATATATATATATATATATATATATATATATATATATATATATATATATATGTATATATATATATGTATATATATATATGTATATATATATATATATATATATATATATATATATATATATATATATATATATATATATATATATATATATGTATATATATATATGTATATATATATATATATATATATATATATATATATATATATATATATATATATATATATATATATATAATCCCTGGGGATAGGGGAGAAAGAATACTTCCCACGTATTCCCTGCGTGTCGTAGAAGGCGACTAAAAGGGAAGGGAGCGGGGGGCTGGAAATCCTCCCCTCTCATTTTTTTTTTTAATTTTCCAAAAGAAGGAACAGAGAAGGGGGCCAGATGAGGATATTCCCTCAAAGGCCCAGTCCTCTGTTCTTAACGCTACCTCGCTAACGCGGGAAATGGCGAATAGTATGAAAGAAAAGAAAAAAAAAAAAAAAAATATATATATATATATATATATATATATATATATATATATATATATATATATATATATATATATATAAGTTATATACATGGGCTACCAGCTGCCAGGGTTCAGTAAGGACGTCACCATAACCCCCCTACATCCACCAAACGTTGCATCATGAAAATTTTCTTCAGATGTTAATAAAAGATCTTCCAAGACCATTCACACTCTCACCATGTACACGACTCGTGGATAATAAGGAAATAAACAAACCCGTCTTCTGTCATCACGGTCATGTAGTGTTGACCTTGTGTGGCAGGTGGTGCTGGCGGACGTCCGGGGAATTGGTGCAAACGTTTTATTGATCATGGGAGGAAAGGGAAGGAAAGGGAAGGGTATTTATCATGGGAGGAAAGGGAAGGAAAGGGAAGGTTATTTATCATGGGAGGAAAGGGGAGGAAAGGGAAGGGTATTTATCATGGGAGGAAAGGGGAGGAAAGGGAAGGGTATTTATCATGGGAGGAAAGGGGAGGAAAGGGAAGGGTATTTATCATGGGAGGAAAGGGAAGGAAAGGGAAGGGTATTTATCATGGGAGGAAAGGGAAGGGTATTTATCATGGGAGGAAAGGGAAGGAAAGGGAAGGTTATTTATCATGGGAGGAAAGGGGAGGAAAGGGAAGGGTATTTATCATGGGAGGAAAGGGGAGGAAAGGGAAGGGTATTTATCATGGGAGGAAAGGGGAGGAAGGGGAAGGGTATTTATCATGGGAGGAAAGGGGAGGAAAGGTAAGGGTATTTATCATGGGAGGAAAGGGAAGGGTATTTATCATGGGAGGAAAGGGAAGGGTATTTATCATGGGAGGAAAGGGAAGGGTATTTATCATGGGAGGAAAGGGAAGGAAAGGGAAGGGTATTTATCATGGGAGGAAAGGGGAGGAAAGGTAAGGGTATTTATCATGGGAGGAAAGGGAAGGGTATTTATCATGGGAGGAAAGGGAAGGGTATTTATCATGGGAGGAAAGGGAAGGAAAGGGAAGGGTATTTATCATGGGAGGAAAGGGGAGGAAAGGTAAGGGTATTTATCATGGGAGGAAAGGGGAGGAAAGGTAAGGGTATTTATCATGGGAGGAAAGGGAAGGGTATTTATCATGGGAGGAAAGGGGAGGAAAGGTAAGGGTATTTATCATGGGAGGAAAGGGGAGGGTATTTATCATGGGAGGAAAGGGAAGGGTATTTATCATGGGAGAAAAGGGAAGGAAAGGGAAGGGTATTTATCATGGGAGGAAAGGGAAGGGTATTTATCATGGGAGAAAAGGGAAGGAAAGGGAAGGGTATTTATCATGGGAGGAAAGGGAAGGGTATTTATCATGGGAGAAAAGGGAAGGAAAGGGAAGGGTATTTATCATGGGAGGAAAGGGAAGGGTATTTATCATGGGAGAAAAGGGAAGGAAAGGGAAGGGTATTTATCATGGGAGGAAAGGGAAGGGTATTTATCATGGGAGAAAAGGGAAGGAAAGGGAAGGGTATTTATCATGGGAGGAAAGGGAAGGGTATTTATCACGGGAGGAAAGGGAAGGGTATTTATCATGGGAGAAAAGGGAAGGAAAGGGAAGGGTATTTATCATGGGAGGAAAGGGGAGGAAAGGGAAGGGTATCTGTCATGGGAGGAAAGGGGAGGAAAGGGAAGGGTATTTATCATGGGAGGAAAGGGAAGGGTATTTATCATGGGAGGAAAGGGGAGGAAAGGGAAGGGTATTTATCATGGGAGGAAAGGGAAGGGTATTTATCATGGGAGAAAAGGGAAGGAAAGGGAAGGGTATTTATCATGGGAGGAAAGGGGAGGAAAGGGAAGGGTATCTGTCATGGGAGGAAAGGGGAGGAAGGGGAAGGGTATCTATCATGGGAGGAAAGGGGAGGAAAGGGAAGGGTATTTATCATGGGAGGAAAGGGAAGGAAAGGGAAGGGTATCTATCATGGGAGGAAAGGGGAGGAAGGGGAAGGGTATTTATCATGGGAGGAAAGGAGAGGAAGGGGAAGGGTATCTATCATGGGAGGAAAGGGAAGGGTATTTATCATGGGAGGAAAGGGAAGGGTATTTATCATGGGAGGAAAGGGAAGGAAAGGGAAGGGTATTCATCATGGGAGGAAAGGGAAGGGTATTTATCATGGGAGGAAAGGGGAGGAAAGGTAAGGGTATTTATCATGGGAGGAAAGGGGAGGAAAAGGAAAGTTATTATCATGGGAGGAAAGGGGAGGAAGGGGAAGGTTATTCATCATGGGAAGAAAGGGAAGGGTATTTATCATGGGAGGAAAGGGAAGGGTATTTATCATGGGAGGAAAGGGAAAGGTATTTATCATGGGAGGAAAGGGGAGGAAGGGAAAGGTTATTTATCATGGGAGGAAAGGGGAGGAAGGGGAAGGAGACCTTTGAAGTTTTAAGTGTTTATTGCTTCCGTTAATATATTATAGACAGGAAATATTTCAAATACTTTGTGTTGCTCGTATTACAGTAAGATGATAGAATTAATGTTCACTAGAGCCAAAAGAAGATGACAATACCTACTTCATACTCTCGTGATGTTTACCCAGACACAGCTGTTCTCATGGCCAAGACGTAAAGCACTGTAAAAAAAAAAAGACATAGTAACACCTGCACTGTTTCAACATGGAGCCAACTGCAACACTGAGTAATATTTCTTTTTTTTTTTTTTTTACTCTGTTCACATGGATCTCGTTACGGAGATTTGACTGCTGGGGAAATTATCGTCAGGGTCAAGTCAGCGATACTGTCGTGTGGTGTGAGGCCGCAAGGAAGCGGGGGGGGGGGGGGGGGGGGGGGGAGAGAGAGAGAGAGAGAGAGAGAGAGAGAGAGAGAGAGAGAGAGAGAGAGAGACTTGAAACTCTTTAAAAGCTATTATTTCCGTGGCTGAATACATTCGAGAATGATTTATCCACGACAGTATATTTATTTATTCATTAATTACTTTTTATTACACTTGATCGCCGTTTCCCGTGTTACCGAGATAGCGCCAGGAAAGAGTCGAGGGGCAAGTCCATTCATATACACATTTATATGCATATACGCACGTACATGTAAATATACATACATATACATACGCATATACATGCACATATTCATACTTGATTGCCTTCACCCATTCTTGGCGCCACCCTGCCCCACAGGAAACAACATCGCCACCCCCCACGTCAGCGAGGTAGCGCCAGGAAACAGACGAAAAAGGCCACATTCGTTCACACTCAGTCTGTAGCTGCCATGTGTAATGCACCGAAACCACAGCTCCCTTTCCACATCCAGGCCCCACAAAACTTTCCATGGTTTACCCTAGACTCTTCACATGCCCTGGTTCAGTTCATTGACAGCACGTTGGTCCCAGTATACCACATCGTTCCAGTTCACTCTATTTCGTGCACACCTTTCACTCTCCTGCATGTTCAGGCCCCAATCGCTCAAAATCTTTTTCATTCCATCACTCCTGCTCCCCCCCCCATATATATATATATATATATATATATATATATATATATATATATATATATATATATATATACTCCTATGAGTCCACGGGGAAAATGAAACACGATAAGTTCCCAAGTGCACTTTCGTTTTATAATCGCATCATCACACAAAAGAGAAATATAGCAGTCAGTTGATATACAACATAGAGACGTAGCCTCATAGGAATATACTTGATCACGCGCAAAATTGTGATCCTTTCCAATATATATATATATATATATATATATATATATATATATATATATATATATATATTTTTAATACTATTCGCCATTTCCCGCATTAGCGAGGTAGCGTTAAGAACAGAGAACTGGGCCTTTAAGGGAATATCCTCACCTGGCCCCCTTCTCTGTTCCTTCTTTTGGTAAATTAAGAAAAAAATGAGAGGGGAGGATTTCCAGCCCCCCGCTCCCTTCCCTTTTAGTCGCCTTCTACAACACGCAGGGAATACGTGGTATGTATTCTTTCTCCCCTGTCCCCAGGGATAATATATATATATATATATATATATATATATATATATATATATATATATATATATATATATATATATATATATATATATATATATATATATTGCGTCCTAGCTACGTCTCTTCGTTGTATATCAACTGACTTATATTTCTTTCTTTTATCTCCCCTGATGATGTGATTATTACACGAAAGTGCACTTGGAAACTTATCGTGCTTCATTTTCCCAGCGGACTCATAGGAATATAGTGGTAATATGAGAAGGAGATGGAGTGAGTATTTTGAAGGCTTGTTGAATGTGTTTGATGATAGAATGGCAGATATAGGGTGTTTTGGTCGAGGTGGTGTGCAAAGTGAGAGGGTTAGGGAAAATGATTTGGTGAACAGAGGAGAGGTAGTGAAAGCTTTGCGGAAGATGAAAGCCGGCAAGGCAGCGGGTTTGGATGGTATTACAGTGGAATTTATTAAAAAAGGGAGTGACTATTGTTGACTGGTTGGTAAGGTTATTTAATGTATGTATGACTAATGGTGAGGTGCCTGAGGATTGGCGGAATGCTTGCATAGTGCCATTGTACATAGGCAAAGGGGATAAAGGTGAGTGCTCAAATTCAGAGGTATGAGTTTGTTGAGTATTCCTGGTACATTATATGGGAGGGTATTGATTGAGAGGGTGAAAGCATGTACAGAGCATCAGATTGGGGAAGAGCAGTGTGGTTTCAGAAGTGGTAGAGGATGTGTGCATCAGGTGTTTGCTTTGAAAAATGTATGTGAGAAATACTTAGAAAAGCAAATGGATTTGTATGTAGCATTTATGGATCTGGAGAAGGCATATGATAGAGTTGATAGAGATGCTCTGTTGAAGGTATTAAGAATATATGGTGTGGGAGGCTTGTTGTTAGAAGCAGTGACAAGTTTTTATCGAGGATGTAAGGCATGTGTACGTGTAGGAAGAGAGGAAAGTGATTAGTTCTCAGTGAATGTAGGTTTGCGGCAGGGGTGTGTGATGTCTCCTTGGTTATTTAATTTGTTTATGGATGAGGTTGTTAGGGAGGTGAATGCAAGAGCTTTGGAAAGAGGGGCAAGTATGCAGTCTGTTGTGGATGAGAGAGCTTGGAAAGTGAGTCAGTTATTGTTCGCTGATGATACAGCGCTGGTGGCTGATTCGGGTGAGAAACTGCAGAAGCTGGTGACTGAGTTTAGTAAAGTGTGTGAAAGAAGAAAGCTGAGAGTAAATGTGAATAAGAGCAAGGTTATTAGGTACAGTAGGGTTGAGGGACAAGTCAATTGGGATGTAAGTTTGAATGGAGAAAAACTGGAGGAAGTGAGCTGTTTTTGATATCTGGGAGTGGATCTGGCAGCGGATGGAACCATGGAAGCGGAAGTGAATCATAGGGTGGGGGAGGGGGCGAAAGCTCTGGGAGCGTTGAAGAATGTGTGGAAGTGGAGAACATTATCTCGGAAAGCAAAAATGGGTATGTTTGAAGGAATAGTGGTTCCAACAATGTTATATGGTTGCGAGGCGTGGGCTATGGATAGGGTTCTGCGCAGTAGGGTGGATGTGCTGGAAATGAGATGTTTGAGGACTGCATCCTTCCACCTACAATTTGGTCTCCCACTTCTCTTCGTTTCCTCCACCAATGAGACATATATCTTCTTTGTCAATCTTTCCTCACTCATTCTCTCCATGTGACCAAACCATTTCAAAACACCCTCTTCTGCTCTCTCAACCACTCCCTTTTTATTAACACACATCTTTCTTATTCTTTCATTACTTACTCGATCAAACCACCTCACACCACATATTGTCCTCAAACATCTCATTTCCAGCACATCCACCCTCCTGCGCACAACTCTATAACCCACGCCTCGCAACCATATGACATTGTTGGAACGACTTCCTACTCGTACACATGCCTTACTTTGAGATGTATAGGTATGTGTATGTACGTGTGTGGAGGTGTATGTATATACATGTATAAGTGGGTGGGTTGGGCCATTCTTTCGTCTGTTTCCTTGCGCTACCTCGCTAACGCGGGAATGAGATCTTTGAGGACAATATATATATATATATATATATATATATATATATATATATATATATATATATATATATATATATATATAGGGGAGATAGAATACTTCCCACGCATTCCTCACGTGTCGTAGAAGGCGACTAAAGGGGACGGGAGCGGGGGGCTAGAAACCCTCCCCTCCTTGTATTTAAACTTTCTAAAAGGGGAAACAGAAGAAGGAGTCACGCGAGGAGTGCTCATCCTCCTCGAAAGCTCAGATTGGGGTGTCTAAATGTGTGTGGATGTAACCAATATGAGAAAAAAGGAGAGATAGGTAGTATGTTTGAGGAAAGGAACCTGGATGTTTTGGCTCTGAGTGAAACGAAGCTCAAGGGTAAAGGGGAAGAGTGGTTTGGGAATGTCTTGGGAGTAAAGTCAGGGGTTAGTGAGAGGACAAGAGCAGGGTAAGGATTAGCACTACTCCTGAAACAGGAGTGGTGGGAGTATGTGATAGAGTGTAAGAAAGTAAACTCTAGATTGATATGGGTAAAACTGAAAGTTGATGGAGAGAGATGGGTGATTATTGGTGCATATGCACCTGGGCATGAGAAGAAAGATCATGAGAGGCAAGTGTTTTGGGAGCAGCTGAATGAGTGTGTTAGTGGTTTTGATGCACGAGACCGGGTTATAGTGATAGGTGATTTGAATGCAAAGGTGAGTAATGTGGCAGTTGAGGGAATAATTGGTATACATGGGGTGTTCAGTGTTGTAAATGGAAATGGTAAAGAGCTTGTAGATTTATGTGCTGAAAAAGGACTGGTGATTGAAATTACCTGGTTTAAAAAGAGAGATATAAATAAGTATACGTATCTAAGTAGGAGAGATGGCCAGAGAGCGTTATTGGATTACGTGTTAATTGATAGGCGCACGAAAGAGAGACTTTTGGATGTTAATGTGCAGAGAGGTGCAACTGGAGGGATATCTGATCATTATCTTGTGGAGGCGAAGGTGAAGATTTGTAGAGGTTTTCAGAAAAGAAGAGAGAATGTTGGGGTGAAGAGAGTGGTGAGAGTAAGTGAGCTTGGGAAGGAGACTTGTGTGAGGAAGTACTAGGAGAGACTGAATATAGAATGGAAAAAGGTGAGAACAAAGGACGTAAGGGGAGTGGGGGAGGAATGGGATGTATTTAGGGAGGCAGTGATGGCTTGCGCAAATAATGCTTGTGGCATGAGAAGCGTGGGAGGTGGGCAGATTAGAAAGGGTAGTGAATGGTGGGATGAAGAAGTAAGATTATTAGTGAAAGAGAAGAGAGAGGCATTTGGACGATTTTTGCAGGGAAATAATACAAATGAGTGGGATATGTATAAAAGAAAGAGGCAGGAGGTCAAGAGAAAGGTGCAAGAGGTGAAAAAGAAGGCAAATGAGAGTTGGGGTGGGAGAGTATCATTAAATTTTAGGGAGAATAAAAAGATGTTTTGGAAGGAGGTAAATAAAGTGCTTAAGACAAGGGAACAAATGGGAACATCAGTGAAGGGGGCTAATGGGGAGGTGATAACAAGTAGTGGTGATGTGAGAAGGAGATGGAGTGAGTATTTTGAAGGTTTGTTGAATGTGTTTGATGATAGAGTGGCAGATATAGGGTGTTTTGGTCGAGGTGGTGTGCAAAGTGAGAGGGTTGGGGAAAATGATTTGGCAAACAGAGAAGAGGTAGTAAAAGCTTTGCGGAAGATGAAAGCCGGCTAGGCAGCGGGTTTGGATGGTATTGCAGTGGAATTTATTAAAAAGGGGGTGACTGTATTGTTGACTGGTTGGTAAGGTTATTTAATGTATGTATGACTCATGGTGAGGTGCCTGAGGATTGGCGGAATGCTTGCATAGTGCCATTGTACAAAGGCAAAGGGGATAAGAGTGAGTGCTCAAATTACAGAGGTATAAGTTTGTTGAGTATTCCTGGTAAATTATATGAGAGGGTATTGATTGAGAGGGTGAAAGCATGTACAGAGCATCAGATTGGGGAAGAGCAGTGTGGTTTTAGAAGTGGTAGAGGATGTGTGGATCAGGTGTTTGCTTTCAAGAATGTATATGAGAAATACTTAGAAAAGCAAATGGATTTGTATGTATCATTTATGGATCTGGAGAAGGTATATGATATAGAGTTGATAGAGATGCTCTGTGGAAGGTATTAAGTATATATGGTGTGGGAGGCAAGTTGTTAGAAGCAGTGAAAGGTTTTTATCGAGGATGTAAGGCGTGTGTACGTGTAGGAAGAGAGGAAAATGATTGGTTCTCAGTGAATGTAGGTTTGCGGCAGGGGTGTGTGATGTCTCCATGGTTGTTTAATTTGTTTATGGATGCGGTTGTTAGGGAGGTGAATGCAAGAGTTTTGGAAAGAGGGGCAAGTATGCAGTCTGTTGTGGATGAATGAGCTTGGGAAGTGAATCAGTTGATGTTCGTTGATGATATAGCGCTGGTGGCTGATTCATGTGAGAAACTGCAGAAGCTGGTGACGGAGTTTGGTAAAGTGTGTGAAAGAAGAAAGTTGAGAGTAAATGTGAATAAGAGTAAGGTTATTAGGTACAGTAGGGTTGAGGGTCAAGTAAATTGGGATGTAAGTTTGAATGGAGAAAAACTGGAGGAAGTGAGCTGTTTTTGATATTTGGGAGTGGATCTGGCAGCGGATGGAACCATGGAAGCGGAAGTGAATCATAGGGTGGGGGAGGGGGCGAAAATTCTGGGAGCCTTGAAGAATGTGTGGAAGTCGAGAACATTATCTCGGAAAGCAAAAATGGGTATGTTTGAAGGAATAGTGGTTCCAACAATGTTGTATTGTTGCGAGGCGTGGGCTATGGATAAAGTTGTGCGCAGGAGGGTGGATGTGCTGGAAATGAGATGTTTGAGGACAATATGTGGTGAGTTGGTTTGATCGAGTAAGTAATAATAGGGTAAGAGAGATGTGTGGTAATAAAAAGAGTGTGGTTGAGAGAGCAGAAGAGGGTGTTTTGAAATGGTTTGGTCACATGGAGAGAATGAGTGAGGAAAGATTGACCAAGAGGATATATGCGTCAGAGGTGGAGGGAACGAGGAGAAGTGGGAGACCAAATTGTAGGTGGAAAGATGGAGTGAAAAAGATTTTGAGTGATCGGGGCCTAAACATGCAGGAGGGTGAAAGGCGTGCAAGGAATAGAGTGAATTGGAACGATGTGGTACACTGGGGTCGACGTGCTGTCAGTGGATAGAACCAGGGTATGTGAAGTGTCTGGGGTAAACCATGGAAAATTCTGTGGGGCCTGTATGTGGAAAGGGAGTTCTGGTTTCAGTGCATTATTACATGACAGCTAGAGACTGAGTGTGAACGAATGGGGCCTTTGTTGTCTTTTCCTAGCAGTACCTCGCACACATGAGGGGGGAGGGTGTTGTTATTCCATGTGTGGCGGGGTGTCGATGGGAATGAATAAAGGCAGACAGTATGAATTATGTACATGGGTATATATGTATACGTCTGTGTGGGTATATATATTTATGTAGCGCGAGGTAGCGCAAGGAAACAGACGAAAGAATGGCCCAACCCACCCACATACACATGCATATACATACACGTCCACATACGCACATATACATACCTATACATCTCAACGTATACATATATATACACACACAGACATATACATATGTACACATGTACTTAATTCATTCTGTCTGCCTTTATTCATTCACGTCGCCACCCCGCCACACATGAAATAACAACCCCCCTTCCCCCGCATGTGCGCGAGGTAGCGCTAGGAAAAGACAACAAAGGCCACATTCGCTCACACTCAGTCTGTAGCTGTCATGTATAATGCACCGAAACCACAGCTCCCTTTCCGCATCCAGGCTCCACAAAACTTTCCATGGTTTACCCCAGACGCTTCACATGCCCTGGTTCAATCCATTGACAGCACGTCGACCCCGGTATACCACATTGTTCCAGTTCACTCTATTCCTTGCACGCCTTTCACCCTCCTGCATGTTCAGACGCCGATCACTCAAAATCTTTCTCACTCCATCTCTCCACCTCCAATTTGGTCTCCCACTTCTCCTCCTCGTTCCCTCCAGCTCTGACACATATATCCTCTTTGTCAGTCTTTCCTCACTCATTCTCTCCATGTGACCAAACCATTTCAAAACACCCTCTTCTGCTTTCTCAACCACACTCTTTTTATTACCACATCTCTCTTACCTTTTCATCAACTCACACCACACATTGTCCTCAAACATCTCATTTCCAGCACATCCACCCTCCTCAGCACAACTCTATAGCCCAAGCCTCGCAACAATATAACATTGTTGGAACCACTTTTCCTTCAAACATACCCATTTTTGCTTTCCAAGACAACGTTCTCGACTTCCACACATTCTTCAACGCTCCCAGAACTTTCGCCCCCTCCTCCACCCTATGATTCACTTCCGCTTCCATGGTTCCATACGCTGCCAAATCCACTCCCAGATATCTAAAACACTTCACTTCCTCCAGTTTTTCTCCGTTCAAACTTACCTCCCAGTTGACTTGTCCCTCAACCCTACTGTACCTAATGACCTTGCTCTTAATTACATTTACTCTCAGCTTTTTTCTTTCACACACTTTTCTATAAACTAATGTATATATCCCGATGATGTATGCATTTCAATAGTTGACAGAATATATAGTGTGTGTGGGATGGGGGGTGTCCACATACTATTCATTTAACCTGTAGTGGGCCATCACTCAGACGAGGCTGGCAACCAGCGGCCCACGTTCCCCACTCATAGAAAATGTAAAGAAAGCTAGATAAAAACTGATACCTTATTTACAAACTAAAAAGCATCCCTCTTTACCTCTTCCCCCAACCCAACCCTCCCCATGTAACCCCCACCTCCCTCAACACATACATTAAAGGATGTATATGTATATACATATTTACAAAATTTATGGATGAGGTGACTGGATCATGTCAAATCGAGCGAGAGATATTGAACCCTTTTTAAGATATGGAGATGATGTATCTCGCATCGTATCCGATCCCTTTTCAGGGATGCTCCATTGAATAACAGGACGGTAAGAGCGGTCATCTCATGTACGTATTCGGCTTTGAAGATCCTTTCTGATATTCGCTTTATGAAGGCTGCCTGTTCAGTCGTCAGTATATGATTGTCTTGCACCAGCTGCTCCGGTGTTATTCGACTCCACTTAATTCCTTAAGTATAAGTGTAGGTTGTCTCCCTTTAAAGTGCATCTCTCTCTCTCTTCTCTCTCTCTCTCTCTCTCTCTCTCTCTCTCTCTCTCTCTCTCTCTCTCTCTCTCTCTCTCTCTCTCTCTATGCCTTGCCATCATCACTTTGGTTGGTACCAGTCGTCAACAACTTCATCGTCTGTCAGTTTCCCATCCTTGGTTCTATTCTCTCATTCGGTCTCCCTTCTTCTTAGACAGACGTCTTTCCCCCCCCCCCCCCCCCAGTCCTCTGTCTCTCTCTCCCTGTCTGTCTGTCTGGCTCTCTCTCTCTCTCTCTCTCTCTCTCTCTCTCTCTCTCTCTCTCTCTCTCTCTCTCTCTCTCTCTCTCTCCATATAACAGTCCTCTGGTCAATTACATTCCGGGGGGGGGGGGGGGTGCGCTTGCCGACCCTCTCTTGTTTCCATTGTTTGTGCGCCGTCCGCCGCCATCTTTGGTTGCCATTCGAGTGGAAAAAGGTTATGATGGAGCGGCCGGGGGGGGGTAAAAAGGCATACAGAAAAAGGAGATGAATTGGGTAGTTGTAATTTACGATGGTCGGCGGGACGGGGGGGGGGGGGGGGGGAAGGGAGGGGGGGGGAAGGGGGGGGGGGGGGGGGGGGGGGTGGAAATCATATGGGCTGTGTTGGCTCAGCTTCATCCCTTGATGGGATGAGGAGACACCAGGTAAGAAAGAAAAGAAGGAAAAATAATAATTGGAATGTATGGTAATGAGAAAATTTCCAGTTGCTAGACAGAATGTTGGGTACACATGAGCCATTTGGTCCTCTGTATATGTGTATATATGTGTGTGTGTTTGTGTGTACATATGTGTGTGTGTGTGTGTGTGTGTGTGTGTGTGTGTGTGTGTGTGTGTGTTTGTGTGTATGTGTGTGTGTGTGTGTGTGTGTGTTTGTGTGTATATGTGTGTATGTGTGTGTGTGTGTGTGTGTGTGTGTGTGTGTGTATGTGTGTGTGTGTGTGTGTGTGTGTGTGTGTAATAATTATTTATGATGATTATTTCTGTGCTACGGGGGAAAATTCTACACTCATTTGGTTCTTAACTTTGAATGCATCCCTTGTCTTATCCTCATATATATATATATATATATATATATATATATATATATATATATATATATATATATATATATATATATTGGAAAGGATGAGAATTTTGCGCGTGATCAAGTATATTCCTATGAGTTCACGTATTTGCAGTCCACAGTATATTGATGACGAGTTTGAGAAGATATATTATCTATTGGATCTAAGTTAAAGTACCCTAGATCTTTCATTGATAAATCCCTTAAGTTAGCGAAGAAATCATTTTATACAGTTGAGCCCAAACCTCCCATTGACACCAAGAATCTTTTAGTTCTTCCTTTTAATAATAATTTTACTTTACTTCCCATGTTGCTTAAATCTTTTAATGTAATGTTGCCTTTAGCAACAACAATACTCTAAAGAATATCTTAATCAGGAACTCACCAGAAAATTCTCCTGGGTGCATCTATAAAGTGCCATGTAGAAATTGTGATAAGTTCTATGTTGGGCAGACTGGTAAGAATCTTTCTGTTAGACTTAAGCAACATAAATATAGTATAAGAACGGGACAAGAATCAAATGCCTTGTATAATCACGTTAAAAACTATTATCATTGTATTGACTGGACTAATCATCTCAGTTATTAACTCTAACTCCAGTACCACGAGAGATATCATTTATTCTTCTATTACTAGATACATAAATGATTATAATCTTGATATTAGTGAAGGTCTATACAAATTGGATGACTTTATTGTTGATAGAATTTGTAAACAATTCACCTTTCTATCCACATAATAAGTTTATGATACGCTCGTTGTCTGTCTTGGACAATCGCATGTTTACCAAATGGCGTCCTAGCTACTTCTCTTCGTTGTATATCAACTGACTTTATATTTCTCTCTTGTGTCTCCCCTGATGATGTGATTATTACACGAATGTGCACTTGGGAACTTATCGTGTTTCATTTTCCCCGTGGACTCATAGGAATATATATATATATATATATATATATATATATATATATATATATATATATATATATATATATACACACACACACACACATATAGATAGATAGATAGATAGGTAGATTTATATAGTACTTATTTACATGTCTGTCTAGATGTTCATTTGTATATAAATGTATACTGTACCCCCAGCTTACGGGGCCCCCATATATCACCCAGCCCCCGGGGGAAGGATGAAATATGATGCGTTGGCTTTGCGAGGCGGCTGCCCCGTCCGGGACTCGAACATGGGACCGTAAGATTTTGTGGGTTGCAGTACGAACCACTTTAACATTAGGTACACATGTATGATTGTGTGAGTATCCGTACCTTAGTGTGTGTGTGTGTGTGTGTGTGTGTGTGTGTGTTCGTGTCAGTATGTATGAGTATATGCGTGTGTTGTGTGTTCGTAAATCTGTTCTGTTGGTCTGTTCTTTGCGTGTGGGGTCATCAACACAGTCCGCCATCAACACACTCGTGTTCCCTCCAATCCCTAGTCTCGTACGAAAGATTTGAATCTGTCCCACTGTAATACAGGATATTACCCTCCCCTCCCTCCACCCTTCCCTCCCATAAAAAACGAAACTGCGTCAGTAGAAAATGCTGATCATCAGTAATTAATTATGCCCCTGGAATGACGTGATTTAACTTCATAATGACCGTGGACGATGATTCTGGAAGTGTGAGCGTAGTCACATGTGTGGGAGCAAGAGGGTGAGTGTGTCAGATGTTCGGGGCGCCGAGACTTACCATGGGATGTGAGACGGAGAGCCAGTCTCGCAGGCAGGCAACCAGTTACTCAGTTCAACCAGTCAACCATTCTGCCTGCTAGCCCATCAGTCAACCATCAAGCAGCTACTCAACCAGCCAGGTAGCTGGGCAGTCAACCAACTCGTCAACCAGTCAGCTATTAAGCAGCCACTGCCAGCCAACCAGCCAGATGGCCGACCAGTCAACTAGTCATTCAACCGGTCAGTCAACCAGTCAGCCAGTCAGCCAGCCATCAACCAGCCAGCCAACCAGCCAGTTAGCCGACCAGTCAACCAGCCATTCAACCGGTCAGTCAGCCAGCCATCAAGCAGCCAGCCAACCAGCCAGTTAGCCGGCCAGTCAACCAACCATTCAACCAGCCATCCATCCAGCCATCCGGCCACCCCAGTCCCCCATCATTTTGCCCCGAGTGTGGACCCAGTAATGACCATGGTGGCCACACACACCCTCTGCTCGCCATAGTCCATGACCCGTCCCCTCCGCCCGCCTTCGGTTCCTGCAGACCTCCACACCCATCATCTTCCACCGTAGCACTGCCGGAACCCCGTCCCCGCCCCCGTAACTGTGATGTTTTACTGCTGTATTACCTTATCACTGTAGCACTGCCGGAACCCCGTCCCCGCCCCCGTAACTGTGATGTTTCACTGTTGTATTACCTTATCACTGTAGCACTGGCGGAACCCCGCCATAACGGCGATGTTTCACTGCAGTATTACCTTATCACTGTAGCACTGCCGGAACCCCGCCATAACGGCGACGTTTCACTGCTGTATTACCTTAACCCCACGGATGTAATGTATCACACTGCAGCAACTTTCGCTGAGGCACTGAAGTACTCCTTCGTCTCTATGATTGTTCGTAAGGTATGCAAAAGAAATGACCTATCTATCTATCTATCTCTATCTCTCTATCTATCTAGATAGATAGGATAGATAGTGCTATCTAGATTGATATATAGATAGATTGTTTTGTGGACACAAAGCACAGTCGACCAGCTGTTACTATATATATACCAGCTGGTCACAGCCACACGGTCTTACCCAGTCATTTCATCAGTGAAGTTTTGACGGAGAAATTAGGATAGATTTACGATTGTGCCACAGTTGCGACGACCCCCAGACACCTCACTGTGGTCCACCAGACTCACACAAATGACTCAATATAACAAGAGAACATTCAGCACAGGATGGAAATGAATATATATAAAAAAAAAAATGATAAATTTCTCAGACATTCGGAGCACCTCTCTCTCTCTCTCTCTCTCTCTCTCTCTCTCTCTCTCTCTCTCTCTCTCTCTCTCTCTCTCTCTCTCTCCGACGTCGTGGTACTCTGGCGAGCTCATTTTCCAGCTAGGTGCTCGCTGTAAGTGCTCTTCCCGCCAGCAGGCGTCGACGGCCGTTGATGCAGGAGTAGACTGGTCCTTTCCAGTAACGGCATCACAGAGTGTACGTAGGTGTGTCGCTTGGTCTGCTGGCTGGTGTGTTCTTTCCCTCGCCTCTCGTCACCACTTCACACACCGCCTCCCCGTGTGGACGGTGTCTCAGAGGTTAATATTTTTGTCATCAGTTTATGTTTTCTTTTTTTTGGGGGGTGCTGGAATTCTCATGTTCCTCATTTGACTACCCCTAACACAGCCGACTCTGTGGACATCAATGTAGCAACTGCGTTCTTCGGGGTCCTCCCATCGCGTCTCTATAGACTTTACCATAGATTTAGTGGTGTTAGACTCAGCCTTGCAGGAGGCTACACTGTAAGTTAGAAGTCATATTGGATGGGTCTGTATCCTCACCTGAACACGGATGAGAGGAACTTCTCCCTTCGAAGAAGTCCAGTCGTTTCCCTACTCCTGCGTGGAGCGCAGGCCTCGAAGCTGCAGGAGACCCCATACAATGGATCTTGAGGTTGTATGAGGATGGTGATCAAGCTTCAAATGACTTCAGAGGAGGTAACGACCCTTTCAAATGTCCCGTAAAAATCCGCTTTCACTTTGCAGTTCCAATGGACCTTGACTTTGTGTAGGTGGGCCCAGAAAATTCTTCAGGTGAGCCAAGAATGCCCCTCGGTGAATCATGTATGACCTGAAAGATCCCTAGGATTGTCCTGGGCTAAACCACGAATACCTTGAACAAGCGAAGGATCCCTCAGGTGAGCGTCCAGGAATCTCACATTGATTTTAGGATTTCCCGAGTAAATTCAGCAGCTGGAGACGCACTGTGCAAGCCTCTACAGACCTTGAGTACGTCCTAGAAGGCCAAGTGGACCTAGAGAACTCCAGTGAGGATGAGGGATACTAAATGAGACAATAAGTTGGCATAGTATGATACGTCAGAACGTAAATAATCCAAGACTCCTCTTTAAAACGAGTGAATAAAGAACATCAGGAAAAAAGAACTGGATTATTTATGGTGAGCCACAGAGACCCCAAAATAAACAAAAAAAAAAGAGAAATAAAGTGAGAAATGAAAAAGAGAAAAACTTTTTTGTGTGTGCATGTGTGTGTGTGTGTGTGTGTGTGTGTGTGTGTGTGTGTGTGTGTTTGTGTGTGTGTGTGTGTGTGAATTCAGAAGATAGCAGATGAGGTCATAGGACTGTACATGATCCCAGAGTACATCTGGTCACCTCACGAGACTCGACCTGAGCCAGATATATCATCAAGAACATTAAGAATTTAGAATCATGAGAGGACGTAAGTTTGATGTTTTGGGACCAGTCGAGACCAGAGACTACCACACAACGCCATGGCAATGTGGCTAAGATGTTGTATGAGGTGAGTACGCTGGGCGAACTCGCACACACCTGCATATGAAAGGATGACAACTTGTGTGTGACAAAGATCTTGTCGTTCCTAGGAGTCCTGTATGGGCAGTAGACTGCCTTCGTGTCAACACCTCTAGCTGGCCGAGAGAAGACGTTGTGAACTGTCCAGTGATGTAAAAGATGTCTTACCTCAGCACACAACACTGGGTACCATGCGTGTGGCTGTGAGTTTTGAGGGTGTATATGTCTCTGATCCGCCACGTGAAGAACTAGGAATGAGGTTGATGATGAGAGAGGGAGAGATAGATAGACAGATATAGACAGCTAGATTGACTTAGATGGATTTGACTTGACTTAGATGGATAACTAGTAAGATAGATTGATGAATTGATATGTAGATTAGATAGATATATTGTTTAATTGTATACATATTTCTTTATAATTCGCAACCATATTAGTAGTCATTTGTTGACTGATTGTTTGAGATTTGGGCCTAACGACTGCCAGAGTCATTAAGCTATAACCACCAGTCAAAAGAGAAAATAATCTTGAACAACATCATCAGGTGTTTAAGATGGTTGTCTGACCATATACATATGTTTCATGATTATTGATAGTTTTTTTTTTCTGAATAATCAACATTGCTCCTCAGATGGGATCATCTTTTCTTAGAAATATAATTCACAAAACGTTCATGTATCCAAATCCGTCTCATATATCGTACTTTCTTTTTCTTCTTTCCATCTTTTTTGTAGAACTCGTGATTGATTACAAGACATTAAAGATGTTTGGCTCCTGCATAGCTGAACCAGGATCATTGCTCTTTTGATGAAGAGGAGGATATTGTAATCACATGTGACGAGGACTCGTATATACACTGATGTGCATCACTTTAACATTAAAACGAGCTGTTTGATTACCATATTCGAACAGCCTTAATGACCCCTGGCAGTTGATGATTTACGAACTTTGACCAATAATTACAAGTACATCCATCATGACTTTGCAACTCTCGATCTGGCATTGGTTCCGGTCGTCTGTACCCGGGTCTTCGACTGGCTAGAGTGTGCAGACCTGTTACGACCTGACGGACCAAGAGTGAAATGTTCAGGTAATCCATGGACGACCTTCCTCCCTCCCCTGGCGTGTGTGAGGACTGTCGGCTCTGTCTTACGGGCTGCGGCAGGAGGAGCCTTAGTGAGCATCTCCCAGTACACATTCCCCAAGATGATGACTCCAAGGTGACAGACAGACAGAGAGACAGACAGGCAGACAGACAGGCAAGGCAGCATGAAAGTGTCTTGACTCAGAACCTTCGTCGTCGGCCTTCAGGAGTGGTGACTGAAGGAGGCCTTCCTCACTCCTGAAATGAAACGAGTCTCTTTGTCTCCAGTGTGAGAGTTCGTATTGCGTCCCTCTGGCTGCGATAGCTGACGCAGACGCGATAGAAGACGTCTGCGATGGAAGCGTCGGCAAGCGGGTGCTGATTTTGGCAGCGTCCCGAGAATGTACTGAACCTATTCCTATACCAGGAGGAACATGGACACAGGGAGTGCTGAGCGGCAGAGAAGTCTGTTGACAGCCAGGAACTTGAGGAGCATCACGAAGTAGGAAGGAGGTACAGCATTCTGGTGTGAGGACGAGCCCACGCCAGGTGAGCCTCTACCAGATTAGACCAGTCGGGTCTGGTCAGGTCGTGAGGGACGGGTCCCAGATGACCCCCCCACAACAACTGACCCGACGCCAGATGACACCAGTTTGGACCAGTCGTGACGGAAGGGTTTACCCCGAGGCGTGAGTCGGGAAGGTAAGAACTGTCGTCTTTCCCACACACACACACACACACACACACAGAGCAGCAGCAGCAGCAGCTCTGCCCGGCCATCGTCAGCAGACAGAAGGACAAGATGGGATAAGATTGGAACATTTCAGTTCCTCGTTGGTGTGGGTCATGCGGGGAGACGCCCAGCAGTTCTTGGAAACCGGGAGGAACCTCCAGCTGGAGGACGAAGTAGGTGTCAACGCTGCAGGTAGAGTCAGGGAATGTTAGACCAGTGGAATGGGTTGAGGTAAGGGGACGGGAGATGGAGCCAGTGATTCTTGTGTGCTGGCTGAGATGGTACAAGCAATCGAATGCCCTGTTCAAGTCCATATATATCTTAGGCTAAGCTTGGTATCCACTATATCAACAAAGCTACAGGGGAGGATGAACAGCAGGGTCGATTGTGGACCGACTGTCGCGACCAGGTTTGGTGGTGAATTTACAAATGTGTGTAACACATGGGAGGTTAGAGTGAGACATGACTCCACGAATGAGGAAAGTCTTTTTGAAGTACCTACGTAAGGCAGGGAATTGCACACCATACTGTCACATTATGTGTCTCCCCCTACACCATGTGTCTCCCCCTACATGTGTCTCCCCTACATCATGTGTCTCCCCCTACATCATGTGTCTCCCCCTACACCATGTGTCTCCCCCTACACCATGTGTCTCCCTCTACATCATGTGTCTCCCCCTACATCATGTGTCTCCCCCTACATCATGTGTCTCCCCCTACACCATGCGTCTCCCCTACACCATGTGTCTCCCTCTACCCCATGTGTCTCCCCCTACATCATGTGTCTCCCCCTACACCATGTGTCTCCGCCTCACATGATCTAGTTGGCCGCTGGAGAGAGGGAGAGGGTGTGAGGCTGGAGTGTCCTCGCCTCTGGAGAGACTTGGGTTGACGCTGGAGGAACCTTGAGTGATGACTGACTAGCCAGCCACCTGGCCGCGGCCAGACGCCGCAGGTGCGGTTGGTTGGCTCCCACCTTCTTTGACGCGTCTGGAGGCGAGCAGCAGCAGCAGCAGCAGCAGCAGGAGGAGGCGCAGGGGGCGTGAGGCCCATGACGCTGTTATTACTGTAATGTCATGATGGGAGCTCACGACCGAGGAGGTAGCATCACATACACACAGCCAGACCTTGCCTCTCGTGTGTGTGTGTGTGTGTGTGTGTGTGTGTGTGTGTGTGTCCTGGCCATGTCATCAGGGCTTTTGGTCTTCCACTCTTAAACTCATCCATCATCTTCCCCTTCATCCACCGTGGAGCCTGCCCGCTTGACGCAGTACATCCGCACTCCCGGATGATCACGAGAAACACGAAAAGAAGATTTGCATGTGGACGTAATTCATCCACCTTACATCCACCCATCCCCCCTTGGGTTGGAGGAAATCGCCTTGTTCCACCAAGCTATTTGACCCTGGCTAACACAGGAGGGATGACGATAACTGATGAGACACGAGGTAGACCTCAGAGACCATCACGGACCATGGCAGCGAGAGATAAGTATGTGGGTGGGTTTTTTTCGAATTTTTTTCTATTCTTCTCCTAAAATCTAAATCGAAGACTGGGAAAGTCTGCAACGGAAGCCCGACTTAAAAAGTGAGGATGTGAAATGGCCTGAGGGTCGTCCATGCTGCTGGGGTGAGGATCCTCGCTGCCGTACGCTGTGTATGTATTACCCGGGGCTCACATGATCACCGCCGGATCATCGTGTTTGCTACGGTGGGATCGACCCGGTCATGGCTCGGCCCGAAGGCTGTGTGTGTAAGATCGACTCGGCCGAGCTCGCCTGACGTGTTCATCCTCATCTCCTGACGCCCCTCGTCCCTCTGATGGCAGTTCTCGGGGCTTCCGTGGTAGTGTGGTTAGCGTCGGCGACGACCCACCGAAATCTCACGGGCCACCAAGTTCGAGTTTTGGCCATGGGCACAGCCACTTCACAACATAACCTACCCATTCACCTCTCCCATTTGGGGTTGGTCGATGAATGGGGCACCTGGTGTGGACTGAGGTGTGTATATGTAAATACCCAAGACCCGCTATGTGCTGTGCCTCTGCAACTCCAAGACTACGTTCCAATCAGGAAGAAAATGAGAGACTCCTCAGCGAGACTTTGGTATTCCATTTTAATTAACGAGGACGAAGCCTGGTCGAAGGTGACAACTCTTCACTCGCCACTGGCTAATAGCTGTACTTTTTTTTTTCCCTCACATCCAGCACCGCTGGCTGGCAGCTGGGTTAGTTTGGTCTCCTGGTCAGTGGACGCCCGGCTGCAACGCCATCGATCATAGTCAACACCAATGACTGTCCTTTACGTCAAGAGAAAACGTCCATTGCTTGGGGTCAGCATAACGGGGTAAACAAGTTTCAGGTAGACGCCACTGGTGCTGACGTGTGTGTGTGCTGACGTGGTGACCCAGGCTATGTACACATACTGAAGCCACTGGTGCTGACGTGTGTGTGTTTGCTGACGTGGTGACCCAGGCTATGTACACATACTGAAGCCACTGGTGCTGACGTGTGTGTGTGCTGACGTGGTGACCCAAGTTATGTACACATACTGAAGCCACTGGTGCTGACGTGTGTGTGTGTGCTGACGTGGTGACCCAGGCTATGTACACATACTGAAGCCACTGGTGCTGACGTGTGTGTGTTTGCTGACGTGGTGACCCAGGCTATGTACACATACTGAAGCCACTGGTGCTGACGTGTGTGTGTTTGCTGACGTGGTGACCCAAGTTATGTACACATACTGAAGCCACTGGTGCTGACGTGTGTGTGTGTGCTGACGTGGTGACCCAGGCTATGTACACATACTGAAGCCACTGGTGCTGACGTGTGTGTGTGTGCTGACGTGGTGACCCAGGCTATGTACACACACTGGAGCCACTGGTGCTGACGTGTGTGTGTGTGCTGACGTGGTGACCCAGGCTATGGACACACACTGAAGCCACTGGTGCTGACGTGTGTGTGTGTGTGTGCTGACGTGGTGACCCAGGCTATGTACACATACTGAAGCCACTGGTGCTGACGTGTGTGTGTGTGCTGACGTGGTGACCCAGGCTATGTGCACACACTGAAGCCACTGGTGCTGACGTGTGTGTGTGTGTGTGCTGACGTGGTGACGCAGGCTATGTGCACACACTGAAGCCACTGGTGCTGACGTGTGTGTGTGTGCTGACGTGGTGACCAAGGCTATGTACACATACTGAAGCCACTGGTGCTGACGTGTGTGTGTGTGCTGACGTGGTGACCCAGGCTATGTGCACACACTGAAGCTACTGGTGCTGACGTGTGTGTGTGTGTGCTGACGTGGTGACCCAGGCTATGTGCACACACTGAAGCCACTGGTGCTGACGTGTGTGTGTGTGTGCTGACGTGGTGACCCAGGCTATGTACACATACTGAAGCCACTGGTGCTGACGTGTGTGTGTTTGCTGACGTGGTGACCCAGGCTATGTACACATACTGAAGCCGCTGGTGCTGACGTGTGTGAGCTGACGTGGTGACCCAGGCTATGTACACATACTGAAGCCACTGGTGCTGACGTGTGTGTGCTGACGTGGTGACCCAGGCTATGTACACACACTGAAGCCACTGGTGTTGACGTGATGAGAGACAGTCTTTTTATAGATGGTGGCATAGGAAGCACCAGCTAAGCACTGACTATGTATAGCATCCAGGTACTATAGCTACAGGAGACATCTCTGAGCAGCGTGTCCGTAAGACTTGTACCGTCTGTTGAAGGACGGGAGGCTGGATGTCCCTCACCGAGAGAAGACTGGGAAGGTACACAGCTGGAGGAAGGTTTGCGTGGCGTGAGTGTCGTAGTCACATTCGGCTCCACAGTTCATACATGTTGTCCAATCTTCCACTGGTCTTTCCTCAGGTGTGTGTATATAGAAGAGGTTGTACTGATGGTCATTGCTTCACTGATGATTGTCGTGGTTTAGTATTGCTTCGGACACTATGAGAACCGCTCAGGGTCGAGAGCATAGGTTCAAATCCTGGGTTTTGACTGGTGGTCCCACAGTCAATCCAGCTGTTCATCGAACCCAAGGGGTTGGTTGATAAGTTGAGTACCTGTCTCAGGTTAGGGTATATATATATATATATATATATATATATATATATATATATATATATATATATATATATATATATATATATGTATGGTATTCCATGTGTGGCGAGGTGGCGATGAGTATGAATAAAAGGCAGTGTGAATTGTGTGCTTGGGTATATATGTATGTGTCTGTGTGTGTGTATATATATATATGTGTACATTGAGATGTATAGGTATGTATATTTGCGTGTGTGGACGTGTATGTATATACATGTATATGGGGGTGGGTTGGGCCATTTCTTTCGTCTGTTTCCTTACGCTACCTCGCAAACGAGGGAGACAGCGACAAAGCAAAATAGAATAAAAAAAAAAAAATATATATATATATATATATATATATATATATATATATATATATATATATATATATATATATATATATATATATATATGATATATGAGGGTTCGTCTGTTGTTGGTAGTGATGTGTCAACACGGGACCATTCGTAACCATGGATATAAAATATTAAACAGAGAGAGAATGGTCAATACACGATCGCTGATGTGACGCAGAACCACCCGAGCTTGGCGTTACGACCCTTGAGCACGAGCTTACGACGCGGACGTAATCCTAGGCGTGGCCTTTGACCTAATCCTCAAAGTTCGGGTTAAAGGCTAGTCCAGCATGGCCGCCGTGGCTAAGGGGTTATTCACAGTCTGGTTCAACAAAAGGGAGTTGGATCTTGCATGATGTAGCCAGTGGTGGCGTGACCCGGTGGTCTGTAATGGTACTGGAAGGCTTTTACTCGCCTCTGGCGTGAGAGCGGATGGCACTCAATTATTTACTGTATGATTCACATTGACCAACACAGTTCCCCACCCACCTCACCACCCTTTCCTCTAGCGAGGTCCACACACTGTGTAATGATGGACAGGCCAAGCTTACAATATGGAGAGTAAAGTGTGGGGGTAGATAGTAAGGAATACAGAGACGTGGGAGGTTTATTTACCCGCGTGTCTCTCTCTCTCTCTCTCTCTCTCTCTCTCTCTCTCTCTCTCTCTCTCTCTCTCTCTCTCTCTCTCTCTCTCACCGAAATATTGAGGTATTGGAGGTTTACATGCCCCACCCCCCTTTTCACACACATACACACACACACACACACACACACATATATATATATACACGCACACACACACACACACACATATATACACGCACACACACACACACCCATGTCAGCAAACGTGTCATGAAACTGCACCTATAAATACAGAGTGAAGTGATTGACGTGATATCGAACACGTACGTTGGTTAATGCAGTGTGGCGGCGGTCGACCAACACGAGAGATACATGCACGGAGGAAAGCGACGCTTGTGCCACCAGGACTTGGGTCGCTGTACGACCGTAAACATGAGGCTTGAGGAAAGTACGTGTCTCGACCACATCTACCAGCAGGCGTCAGACCTGGGCAGTAGTTGCAGCAGTAGATTGTGAGGTTATATGTGTCTTGCTCACATTGTGAGTAATATGTGTCCTACTCACATTGTGAGGTTATATGTGTCCTGCTCACATTGTGAGGTTATATGTGTCGTGCTCACATTGTGAGGTTATATGTGTCCTGCTCACATTGTAAGGTTATATGTGTCCTGCTCACATTGTGAAGTTATATGTGTCCTGGCAACCACTGCCCAGGCGTCAGACCTGGGCAGTGGTTGCAGCAGTAGATTGTGAGGTTATATGTGTCTTGCTCACATTGTGAGGTTATATGTGTCCTGCTCACATTGTAAGGTTATATGTGTCCTGCTCACATTGTAAGGTTATATGTGTCCTGCTCACATTGTAAGGTTACATGTGTCCTGCTCACATTGTAAGGTTATATGTGTCCTGCTCACATTGTGAGGTTATATGTGTCCTGCTCACATTGTAAGGTTATATGTGTCCTGCTCACATTGTGAGGTTATATGTGTCCTGCTCACATTGTGAGGTTATATGTGTCCTGCTCACATTGTGAGGTTATATGTGTCCTGCTCACATTGTGAGGTTATATGTGTCCTTCTCACATTGTGAGGTTATATGTGTATTGCTCACATTGTAAGGTTATATGTGTCCTGCTCACATTGTGAGGTTATATGTGTCCTGCTCACATTCTGAGTAATATGTGTCCTGCTCACATTGTGAGGTTATATGTGTCCTTCTCACATTGTGAGGTTATATGTGTCCTGCTCACATTGTGAGGTTATATGTGTCCTGCTCACATTGTAAGGTTATATGTGTCCTGCTCACATTGTGAGTTTATATGTGTTCTGCTCACATTGTGAGGTTATATGTGTCCTGCTCACATTGTAAGGTTATATGTGTCCTCTTCACACTGTAAGGTTATATGTGTCCTGCTCACATTGTGAGGTTATAGGCGTCCTGCTCACATTGTGAGGTTATATGTGTCCTGCTCACATTGTGAGTTTATATGTGTCCTGCTCACATTGTGAGGTTATATGTGTCCTGCTCACAGTTTAAGGTTATATGTGTCCTGCTCACATTGTGAGGTTATATGTGTCCTGCTCACATTGTGAGGTTATATGTGTCCTGCTCACATTGTGAGGTTATATGTGTTCTGCTCACATTGTGAGGTTATATGTGTCCTGCTCACATTGTAAGGTTATATGTGTCCTCTTCACACTGTAAGGTTATATGTGTCCTGCTCACATTGTGAGGTTATATGCGTCCTGCTCACATTGTGAGGTTATATGTGTCCTGCTCACATTGTGAGTTTATATGTGTCCTGCTCACATTGTGAGGTTATATGTGTCCTGCTCACATTTTAAGGTTATATGTGTCCTGCTCACATTGTGAGGTTATATGTGTCCTGCTCACATTGTGAGGTTATATGTGTCCTGCTCACATTGTGAGGTTATATGTGTCCTGCTCACATTGTGAGTAATATGTGTCTTGCTCACATTTTTAGGGTTATATGTGTCCTGCTCACATTGTGAGTAATATGTGTCCTGCTCACATTGTGAGGTTATATGTGTCCTGCTCACATTGTGAGGTTATATGTGTCCTGCTCACATTGTGAGGTTATATGTGTCCTGCTCACATTGTGAGGTTATATGTGTCCTGCTCACATTGTGAGGTTATATGTGTCCTGCTCACATTGTGAGGTTATATGTGTCCTGCTCACATTGTGAGGTATATGTGTCCTGCTCACATTGTGAGGTTATATGCGTCCTGCTCACATTGTGAGTAATATGTGTCCTGCTCACATTGTGAGGTTATATGGGTCCTGCTCACATTGTGAGGTTATATGTGTCCTGCTCACATTGTGAGGTTATATGTGTCCTGCTCACATTGTGAGTAATAAGTGTCCTGCTCACATTGTGAAGTTATATGTGTCCTGCTAACATTGTGAGGTTATATGTGTCCTGCTCACATTGTGAGGTTATATGTGTCCTGCTCACATTGTGAGTAATATGTGTCCTACTCACATTGTGAAGTTATATGTGTCCTGCTCACATTGTGAGGTTATATGTGTCCTGCTCACATTGTGAGGTTATATGTGTCCTGCTCAAATTGTGAGGTTATGTGTCCTGCTCACATTGTGAGGTTATATGTGTCCTGCTCACATTGTGAGTAATATGTGTCCTGCTCTTATTGTAGGGTTATATGTGTCCTGCTCACATTGTGAGTAATATGTGTCCTGCTCACATTGTGAGTAATGTGTGAATTTTTCACATTGTGAAGTTATATGTGTCCTACTCATATTGTGAGTTATATGTGTCCTGCTCACATTGTGAAGTTATATATGTCCTGCTCACATTGTGAGGTTATATGTGTCCTGCTCACATTGTGAGGTTATATGTGTCCTGCGCACATTGTGAGGTTATACATGTGTCCTGCTCACATTGTGAGCAATATGTGTCCTGCTCTTATTGTAGGGTTATATGTGTCCTGCTCACATTATGAGTAATATGTGTCCTGCTCACATTGTGAGTATTATGTGTCCTGCTCACATTGTGAGGTTATATGTGTCCTGCTCACATTGTAATATGTGTCCTGCTCACATTGTGAGTAATACGTGTCCTGCTCAAATTGTGAGGTTATATGTTTCCTGCTCACATTGTGAGTAATATGTGTCCTGCTCACATTGTGAGGTTATATGTGTCCTGCTAACATTGTGAGTAATATGTGTCCTGCTCACATTGTGAGTAATATGTGTCCTACTCACATTGTGAGGTTATATGTGTCCTGCTCACATTGTAATATGTGTCCTGCTCACAGTGTGAGTAATGTGTCCTGCTCACAGGGTTTTGGTCATAGCTTCTCCAGACTCATAAGCGCCACACTCACTGTTGACCTGTAGGTCTGTCAATATTGAAATGTCTCCCTCATGAGGTGGCCATGTTTATACCACTTCGTGACGTGGATCACAAAGCAGTTTTGCTGTCGTAAGGCTAAAGGTATTTTGATAGAATTTTGAATAAGTGATTCTTATAGTTTGATGCCTGGTGGAATAGTATTAAGTTCCCCCCCCCCCCCCCCCCTCATGTGAGAAACTGCAGAAGCTGGTGACTGAGTTTGGTAAAGTGTGTGAAAGAAGAAAGCTAAGAGTAAATGTGAATAAGAGCAAGGTTATTAGGTACAGTAGGGTTGAGGGTCAAGTCAATTGGGAGGTGAGTTTGAATGGAGAAAAACTGGAGGAAGTGAAGTGTTTTAGATATCTGGGAGTGGATCTGGCAGCGGATGGAACCATGGAAGCGGAAGTGGATCATAGGGTGGGGGAGGGGGCGAAAATTCTGGGAGCCTTGAAGAATGTGTGGAAGTCGAGAACATTATCTCGGAAAGCAAAAATGGGTATGTTTGAAGGAATAGTGGTTCCAACAATGTTGTATGGTTGCGAGGCGTGGGCTATGGATAGAGTTGTGCGCAGGAGGATGGATGTGCTGGAAATGAGATGTTTGAGGACAATGTGTGGTGTGAGGTGGTTTGATCGAGTAAGTAACGTAAGGGTAAGAGAGATGTGTGGAAATAAAAAGAGCGTGGTTGAGAGAGCAGAAGAGGGTGTTTTGAAATGGTTTGGGCACATGGAGAGAATGAGTGAGGAAAGATTGACCAAGAGGATATATGTGTCGGAGGTGGAGGGAACGAGGGGAAGAGGGAGACCAAATTGGAGGTGGAAAGATGGAGTGAAAAAGATTTTGTGTGATCGGGGCCTGAACATGCAGGAGGGTGAAAGGAGGGCAAGGAAAAGAGTGAATTGGAGCGATGTGGTATACCGGGGTTGACGTGCTGTCAGTGGATTGAATCGGGGCATGTGAAGCGTCTGGGGTAAACCATGGAAAGCTGTGTAGCTATGTATATTTGCGTGTGTGGACGTATGTATATACATGTGTATGAGGGTGGGTTGGGCCATTTCTTTCGTCTGTTTCCTTGCGCTACCTCGCAAACGCGGGAGACAGCGACAAAGCAAAAATATATATATATATATATATATATATATATACATATATATATATATATATATATATATATATATATATATATATATATATATATATATATATATATATATACCTATACATCTCAATGTATATTTTGCTTTGTATTATTTTGCAATGTATTATTTTGCTTTGTCGCTGTCTCCCGCGTTTGCGAGGTAGCGCATGGAAACAGACGAAAGAAATGGCACAACCCACCCCCATACACAATGTACACACACACACGCCCACAACGCAAATATACATACCTATACATCTCAATGTACACATATATATACACACACTGACACATACATATATACCCATGCACACAATTCACACTGTCTGCCTTTATTCATTTCCATCGCCACCTCGCCACACAAGAAATAACAACCCCCTCCCCCCTCATGTGCGCGAGGTAGCGCAAGGAAAAGACAACAAAGGCCGCATTCATTCACACTCAGCCTCTAGCTGTCATGTAATAATGCACCGAAACCACAGCTCCCTTTCCACATCCAGGTTCCACAGAACTTTCCATGGTTTACCCCTGGTTCAATCCATTTACCCTGGTTCAGTCCATTGACAGCACGTCAACCCCGGTATACCACATCGTTCCAATGCACTCTATTCCTTGCACTCCTTTCACCCTCCTGCATGTTCAGGCCCCGATCACTCAGAATCTTTTTCACTCCATCTTTCCACCTCCAATTTGGTCTCCCACATCTCCTCGTTCCCTCCACCTCTGACACATATATCCTCTTGGTCAATCTTTCCTCACTCATTCTCTCCATGTGACCAAACCATTTCAAAACACCCTCTTCTGCTCTCTCAACCACACTCTTTTTATTTCCACACATCTCTCTTACCCTTACATTACTTACTCGATCAAACCACCTCACACCACATATTGTCCTCAAACATCTCATTTCCAGCACATCCACCCTCCTCTGCACAACTCTATCCATAGCCCACGCCTCGCAACCATACAACATTGTTGGAACCACTGTTCCTTCAAACATACCCATTTTTGCTTTGCGAGATAATGTTCTCGACTTCCACACATTCTTCAACGCTCCCAAAGCTTTCGCCCCCTCCCCCACCCTATGATTCACTTCCGCTTCCATGGTTCCATCCGCTGCCAAATCCACTCACAGATATCTAAAACTCTTCACTTCCTCCAGTTTTTCTCCATTCAAACTTACCTCCCAGTTGACTTGACCCTCATCCCTACTGTACCTAATAACCGTGCTCTTATTCACATTTACTCTCAGCTTTCTTCTTTCACACACTTTACCAAACTCATTCACCAGCTTCTGCAGTTTCCCACATGAATCAGCCACCAGCGCTGTATCATCAGCGAACAACAACTGACTCACTTCCCAAGCTCTCTCATCCACAACAGATTGCATACTTGCCCCTCTTTCCAAAACTCTTGCATTCACCTCCCTAACAACCCTATCCATAGACAAATTAAACAACCATGGAGACATCACACACCCCTGCCGCAAACCTACATTCACTGAGAACCAATCACTTTCCTCTCTTCCTACACCTACACATGCCTTACATCCTCGATAAAACTTTTCACTGCTTCTAACAACTTGCCTCCCACACCATATATTCTTAATACCTTCCACAGAGCATCTCTGTCAACTCTATCATATGCCTTCTCCAGATCCATAAAGGCTACATACAAATCCATTTGCTTTTCTAAGTATTTCTCACATACATTCTTCAAAGCAAACACCTGATCCACACATCCTCTACCACTTCTGAAACCACACTGCTCTTCCCCAATCTGATGCTCTGTACATGCCTTCACCCTCTCAATCAATACCCTCCCATATTATTTCCAAGGAATACTCAACAAACTTATACCTCTGAAATTTGAGCACTCACTTTTATCCCCTTTGCCTTTGCACAATGGCACTATGCAAGCATTCCGCCAATCCTCAGGCACCTCACCATGAGTCATACATACATTAAATAACCTTACCAACCAGTCAACAATACAGTCACCCCCTTTTTTAATAAATTCCACTGCAATACCATCCAAACCCGCTGTCTTGCCGGCTTTCATCTTCCGCAAAGCTTTTACTACCTCTTCTCTGTTTACCAAATCATTTTCCCTAACCCTCTCACTTTGCACATCACCTCGACCAAAACACCCTATATCTGCCACTCTGTCATCAAACACATTCAACAAACCTTCAAAATACTCACTCCATCTCCTTCTCACATCACCACTACTTGTTTTCACCTCCCCGTTAGCCCCTTTCACTGAAGTTCCCATTTGTTCTCTCGTCTTACGCACTTTATTTACCTCCTTCCAAAACATCTTTTTATTCTCCCTAAAATTTAATGATACTCTCTCACCCCAACTCTCATTTGCCCTCTTTTTCACCTCTTGCACCTTTCTCTTGACCTCCTGCCTCTTTCTTTTATGCATCTCCCTGTCATTTGTATTATTTCCCTGAAAAATCGTCCAAATGCCTCTCTCTTCTCTTTCACTAATAATCTTACTTCTTCATCCCACCACTCACTACCCTTTCTAATCTGCCCACCTCATTAGAGGCAAGTGTTTTGGGAGCAGCTGAGTGAGTGTGCTAGTAGTTTTGATGCACGAGACCGGGTTATAATGATGGGTGATTTGAATGCAAAGGTGAGTAATGTGGCAGTTGAGGGAA
>NC_092255.1:13691133-13696133 GCF_036320965.1 Panulirus ornatus
TCAGCCTTCTTCCCATTTTCTCACCTACTGTCAACTCGTTCATCCGCCCTCTCCCCATTTTCTGTTCCTCCTTTATATTTCCTAAACCTCTTTTCATCTTCTTATTCTACAACCCTCTTCCCATCTTCTACTTTCCTTTAGGTGCCTCAGCCCTCTTCCCATTTTCTCACCTGTACTGTCAACTCGTTCGTCCGCTCGCTTCTCCAGTCAGGACCTCCCCATCACCGTCATCTTTCCACTACCCCATCCCCGTCATCACTGCTCTTCCCTCCAACGACCTCGCTCAACCGTAACAATGAGGTCACAGAGGTCATCTTGGGTCATCGGCTTCGCCGTGTCGATGGCTCCTCGACCTCAAAAGGAGTGAAATTACGGGGTGTTTGACACTGGGTAGCACTCCCCAACCCCCAGCCATTCGGGCACGGTCTTCGGGGTTGACATCGAACTGACGTCGAAGTGACTTCGAGCGATCGTTGTGAAATTCCCAAGTGATCCGTCGGGCGTGGGTAGGATCCGTTCACACCCTGCGTTCCTGCGGACGCATGTGGGTGTGTGTGTGTGTGTGTGTGTGTGTAATTACACAGTCTAGAAGTACTTCTTTCACCTTTTCGAACATGTTTCTGGCTTAGTTTCATTACCATGGCCTCTGGTGGTCGTTGCGCGTTTGAACGTTGCGAGGAGCCGTGCGTTGTCGGCGTCATCAAACTGGTTTAGAGACATGAGGGTTGTGATCAGCTTTCCCCTAATTCATCTCTCTTCCATGTTAGGCGAGTTTATGGCCTCTAACCCGTCACTGTAACTCAACTCTCTTAATTCTTGTACCGTTTATTAGTTCTTTGTGCTTCCTTAAGTGCGGTGACCAAACTTGTGAGACACGTTATGTCCTGGCCAAATATACCCTGTGAATAGTTTACTGAACATTTCCTTATTAGTCTATTTTGAAAAAGAAAATCTAATGTTTGCCAGCAGACATAGTGTTTCCTTTTACACTTCTCTTAAGGTGAAGCTCTACCTCAGCTTCGGTACAATGTAGATTCTCAGATGCCATGTCCCTAACACAGACAGATTCCTACAGCTTATAACCTGTTAGATGATACTTGTAATGAGTTCTTCTTTCACCGTGACCCATCCCTAGATATCAGACCATTTTTGGTGTTTGTGTACGTTCCCTTGTAAGTCGATGCACTTCTCATGCTTATTCACTTTCTCCGTGACTCGGCATCATCTGCAAACATATGTAGGTATGAGTTCATACCTTCTGATTAGGCATTCACATAGATCAAGAAGGAAAATGGTCCTAGGGCCGAGCCCAGCGGCACTCCATTGATGACCCCAACCAGCCCATTTCGAGAAGGCACCTCAAACTTGTTTCCTTTCTTTCATTTAAGTAATTTTCTATCCATCAAAAGGCGTCTTCCCCTTTCTCCCTGCCTGAAAGACGTCAATGAGAGGCATCTGTGCTCTTCCATTCACTTGGCGCTACACGCTCCTCCCATTGGCCTTATGAACAATACTTCAAGCAATGTAATAAGGATGCCTGTACACACTGTTCTTATCACGTATGGTGAAACCTCATCACGACCATGAACCTTGTATAGGTCTAAGACGTTCTTGTAGTTGGTCTGTGTGTATTTACTGGTGATATCAGTGCTTTCCAAGGCCTCTTCCCCACCCCACAATGCTGGTTTTGAGACTGTGTTGTCTTCCATGAAGAAAATGACCTTAAACCTGTTCGTAGACCTTTGCATATCTCTACATCATCCTATACAAGTCATCCCCCTGAACACCTTATGCCTCATTAGCTGCTTTTTATCGGTCAGTTAACTCCTAATGAGTCTGTGGGAAAGTGCTGGATTTTCAACAACCTGTTCATCGTATTCTTTTCGTATATTTTCTCTTCTTTTCTTTTCCTGTTGTACATTCAATTGTTGATCTCTTTCACCTTTCCGATTCTGGCTGTCTGTTGTTGACATTCTTGTATTGTTCCATACCTCTTCCTTTTCTACCCTTCTTACTGTACTCGCCTCCAGAGGTACCTAAGTCCTCACACCTGCATTGTGGATGCCACAGAGACCCACCCATACTAGACCTCTGTATCATTGCCATGAAACTCCATATTCATATTCTCAAAGAATCAGTTTAACTCTGTGTGTAATTTCCACGATTCTGTCTCCTCTTTGAGTTTTCGTTTTTTGTCTGATATTTATTTACTCTCTCTGATCACATAGACAAACTCAAGCTGTATATATATATATATATATATATATATATATATATATATATATATATATATATATATATATATATATATATATATATATATATATATTCATTCGTTCCAGCTGATGTATCACCAGACATTATTTTTTTCAACTTCCTTTTGTAATGATGGTTTATCAACCCATCTGATTCTAGTCTCCTCTGTGACATAGTGCAATATATCATTTGGTCTACACTCTAAGAACTTATGTCTCCATGATTCTCTGTCTCCATGAGAATGAAGATTCTACATGTCTCCATGATTCTCTGTCTCCATGAGAATGAAGATTCTACTCGTCTACTTTCTTATAAGTATGTCTCTATGACTGTCTATCTCCATGAGAATGAAGATTCTACTCGTCTATTTTTTATAAGAACTTATGTCTCCATGACTCTCTATCTCCATGAGAATGAAGATTCTACTCGTCTATTTTCTGATCAGCTAAAACTCCTCCATTATCCGGACGTCACCGTGTCAGATGAGAGTGTGTCTCACTGCTCACTGCACCGCCGTGGCCGTACCGTCACTGTGTGTGTGTGTCTGCTCACTGTACCGTCACTGTGTGTGTGTGTCTGCTCACTGCACCGTCACTGTGTGTGTGTGTCTGCTCACTGTACCGTCACTGTGTGTGTGTGTCTGCTCACTGTACCGTCACTGTGTGTGTGTGTCTGCTCACTGTACCGTCACTGTGTGTGTGTCTACTCACTGCACCGTCACTGTGTGTGTGTCTGCTCACTGCACCGTCACTGTGTGTGTGTCTGGTCACTGCACCGTCACTGTGTGTGTGTCTGGTCACTGTACCGTCACTGTGTGTGTGTCTGCTCACTGTACCGTCACTGTGTGTGTGTCTGCTCACTGCACCGTCACTGTGTGTGTGTGTCTGCTCACTGTACCGTCACTGTGTGTGTGTCTGCTCACTGTACCGTCACTGTGTGTGTGTCTGCTCACTGTACCGTCACTGTGTGTGTGTGTCTGCTCACTGTACCGTCACTGTGTGTGTGTCTGCTCACTGTACCGTCACTGTGTGTGTGTCTGCTCACTGTACCGTCACTGTGTGTGTGTCTGCTCACTGCACCGTCACTGTGTGTGTGTGTCTGCTCACTGTACCGTCACTGTGTGTGTGTCTGCTCACTGTACCGTCATTGTGTGTGTGTGTCTGCTCACTGTACCGTCACTGTGTGTGTGTCTGCTCACTGTACCGTCACTGTGTGTGTGTCTGCTCACTGTACCGTCACTGTGTGTGTGTCTGCTCACTGTACCGTCACTGTGTGTGTGTGTCTGCTCACTGCACCGTCACTGTGTGTGTGTGTCTGCTCACTGTACCGTCACTGTGTGTGTGTCTGCTCACTGTACCGTCACTGTGTGTGTGTGTCTGCTCACTGTACCGTCACTGTGTGTGTGTGTCTGGTCACTGTACCGTCACTGTGTGTGTGTCTGCTCACTGTACCGTCACTGTGTGTGTGTCTGCTCACTGTACCGTCACTGTGTGTGTGTGTCTGCTCACTGTACCGTCACTGTGTGTGTGTCTGCTCACTGTACCGTCACTGTGTGTGTGTCTGCTCACTGTACCGTCACTGTGTGTGTGTCTGCTCACTGTACCGTCACTGTGTGTGTGTCTGCTCACTGTACCGTCATTGTGTGTGTGTCTGCTCACTGCACCGTCACTGTGTGTGTGTCTGCTCACTGCACCGTCACTGTGTGTGTGTCTGCTCACTGCACCGTCACTGTGTGTGTGTGTCTGCTCACTGTACCGTCACTGTGTGTGTGTCTGCTCACTGTACCGTCACTGTGTGTGTGTCTGCTCACTGTACCGTCACTGTGTGTGTGTCTGCTCACTGTACCGTCACTGTGTGTGTGTCTGCTCACTGCACCGTCACTGTGTGTGTGTGTCTGCTCACTGTACCGTCACTGTGTGTGTGTCTGCTCACTGTACCGTCACTGTGTGTGTGTCTGCTCACTGTACCGTCACTGTGTGTGTGTCTGCTCACTGCAACGTCACTGTGTGTGTGTGTCTGCTCACTGTACCGTCACTGTGTGTGTGTCTGCTCACTGTACCGTCACTGTGTGTGTGTCTGCTCACTGCACCGACACTGTGTGTGTGTCTGCTCACTGTACCGTCACTGTGTGTGTGTCTGCTCACTGTACCGTCACTGTGTGTGTGTGTCTGCTCACTGTACCGACACTGTGTGTGTGTCTGCTCACTGCAACGTCACTGTGTGTGTGTGTGTGTGTGTGTGTCTCCTGAAGGGTTTCTGTGGCAGGATTTTGAGTGGTCAACACCACTGTGCATACCTGTCCTCCCTCTACGCTTCCTGCTGCTTCACTGCGACGGTCATAAAGATTTCACTGAAATTTAATGTTCTGTCTTTTTGTGGGGAACACGACTGGTGGTTGACACAGGTGATGGGATACACCTGGTGGCTGACACAGGTGATGGGACACACCTGGTGGCTGACACAGGTGATGGGGACACACTTGGTGGCTGACACAAGTGATGGGGACGTATCTGGTGGCTGACATAGGTGATGGGATACACCTGGTGCCTGACACAAGTGATGGGGACACACCTGGTGGTTGACACAGGTGATGGGACACACGTGGTGGTTGACACAGGTGATGGGAAACACCTGGTGGTTGACACAGGTGATGGGGACACACCTGGTGGCTGACGCAGGTGATGGGGACACACCTGGTGGCTGACACAGGTGATGGGACACACCTGGTGGCTGACACAGGTGAT